>NW_024082424.1:0-87534 GCF_003009895.1 Hyaena hyaena
AGAGTATCTGAGTGCTGCATTCCGCCCCGTGTTTTCCAAGGGGCGGTTAGTACAGGACACTACCATTGTCTTCTCCACATCGGTTTGCAAACGTACTTAAGGTACGGAAACCAGACGTTCGCTGAATGCAGCAATCCGCGCAGGGTTCTTCCACTGTGTTGCGTATACCCCATGTTTTTTTTAATGTGTTTTATTTATTTTTAGGAGAGAGAGAGAGAGAGAGAGAGAGACAGTGTGAGCAGGGGAGGGTCAGAGAGAGAGGGAGTCCCAGACTGAAACGGGCTCCAGGCTCTGAGCTGGCAGTCAGCACCGAGCCCGACGCGGGGCTTGATCCCATAATCGCGAGATCATGACCTAAACGAAAGTCAGACGCTTAACCGACTAACCCACCCAGGTGCCCCTCTTCGTCTCGTTTCTAACATCATTTGGCTGCTGACACAAGATGTCGGTTGAACGGCGAGTGGTCTCCAAGGGTTTTTTCATAAAGTTTAATCAATACTACTTATAGTTCCATTGTGATTTCAAAAATTACTCCAGAACAGTATTTGGAAACGGATGCCTCATTCCACAAAATGTTGTTTCAGAATGCTGAGTCTACCTGGATTCCTTCATAGTTCTTGGCCTCTCTGGGATTAAATTGCTTTCATAAGGAAATGCGATGTTAACGCAAAAAAATAAAGAAATATTCTTTCACCAGGCTGAGTATATCACCCATATATTCTACTTCTGTTTTGTAACCTTCTGTTTCTGCGAGACACGATGGTCCCTTTTTAGTGCTCTCTGCGCAGTGGTGTCTCCCTGAGTTGAGTACATGTCTCTTCCCTTTTACTTCGAAGCATAAGTTGTCAACGTTTACTAACCGAACGAAACAAGAACCATTCTGAATGCAGCATTCTGCAGTTTGGTTTTTATTGTGTGTAGTACAGTGCACTGTCATTTTTTAATAATTTTTTCAAACATTTTTAAGGTTGGATTTTTGTATCTTCATTTTCATTTATCTCCATATATTTTTTATAATTTTTTAAATGTTTTATTTATTTCTAGGAGAGAGAGAGAGACAGCATGAACAGGGAAGGGTCAGAGAGAGAGGGAGTCACAGAATCTAAAACAGGCTCCAGGCTCTGAGCTGCAGTCAGCACAGTGCCCAAATCGGGGCTCGAACCCACAAACCGCAATATCATAACCTAAGCAAAAGTCGGACGCTTAACAGACTAAGCCACTCAGGAGTCCCTGTCTCCATATATATTTTTTAAATATCTTCTCTTGTCTGATTTGCCAATTCATTCTTTAATAGGGTTCTCATTAACCTCCATGTTTTTGGAGGTTTTCCAGACTTCTTCCTGTTATAGATTTCAAGCTTCAAACATTATGACCTGAAAGTGTGCGTCATATGATATTTTTTCTTTTATATTTACTTAGAGGTTTGCTTTATATCCCAAGATGTGATCTATCTTGGAGAATGTGCCATGTGCACTTGAAAAGAGATTGAATTCCATGACCTCAGATGTAGATTTCTAAATATATCTCTCTGATCCAGCTAGTCTAGTGTGTCATTCAAGTCCATTGTTTCTTTAGTGACTTTTTTTTGTCCAGTTAATGTATCCATTGCTGTATTTGGAGTATTAACGCCCCCTGCTATTAATACAATCTTATCTATAAGATTGTATCTGGTTGTCATTAATTGTTTCAAAATTATATGGTCCCATATTCGATACATAGACTTTTATTATTTGCTGGGAGCCTCACTGGTCTCCCTTGACGACAGTCACCGTAAGGATTTGATAGTGTTTGCACAGCTCCTGCCATGAGAAATGGAAACTGGGATCTCCTTCTGCTACGACTGGCTCATGTTGGAAATGAGGCTGCTGGTCTTGACCAGGCCTCACAATATTCCAGACCAGACCTATATTTCTCAAAGAGATTGGTCATAAGGAAAGACATGTCCCTACCTTTTCCAAAGAGATTTCAGATGAAAACATTTTGGAGGATTGTTAAAAGGCTCTTCCTAAGGGCCTTTCAGATCCAAGACTTACATAATAGAAGAGGCTTGAGTCTGGCCCTTAGACAAAGAGCCTAATATAGAGTTAAGGGAAAATATCCACACCGACCCATTTGTTTCTGCTTGGAGCATTTTCTGGCAATATGCTGATTGCTCCCTGTGAAGGAACCTATGGAGGAACTTCTTTTGTGATGATGAGAGCAAAGGTGTTCCCTGAAAGACCGGTTTTCTTGATACTTCCACCTGAAACAAACAAGCTCTTGACCCCTGCCCACAAAAAAGTAACTTCACCCTTTTTATGCTAAAAACTTTGTCTGGCATGCTCTAGACGCCTTCCTTCTCCATAAGATAAGCATCTCAATCCCCTCCCTCAATCACTCTTGTAAACGTTAGACATGAGTGTTCTGCAAATCTATATTCTGGGAAATTCTTACCTGTGAAAGAAGTTTGTTATCAGAAATAATCGACTAAGGCAAATGCCACTTCTGTGCCATCCCCCAAACAATGATCAAAAAAGTTGAGCCCCAGTCAGAGCAGAGATGCCTGCCTGGTGACCAGAAAGAATCTCGAGTCTCTCTCACCCCTCCCTCGCTGACATTGTCCATCCTTCAGGGACCCCTGGTTCCCGGGCGTACACGATCTCCAGCAAGTGGTGCCCGAACTGTGGGTTTAAAGGAAATCTTTTTAAACTATGTCTTTTTCATTGCATTAGTCGGGACGGTTAGTATTCCAACATAGGGTACCGAGGACCCCCCCCAGCGTAAGATAAATAGGGTCAGTTGGTGGAAAGCAAAGAACTGTTTTTTGAGAAGTTATGGGCCATAAGTGTAAGGAAACTTTAAGGAAAGGAGACTCTTTATAGATGTGATACGGAACATGCTTACAAAAAAGGGGTAAAAGTATTCTCTCCCATCCAAGTACTAACCAGGCCCGACCCTGCTTAGCTTCCGAGATCAGACGAGATCGGGTGCGTTCAGAAAATTTCAAAAAGAAATGTATCACATAAATATATTATTAAGAATAATAATGAATAAAATTTCTAAGAATGGCAAAAAAAAAAAAAGTATTCTCTCCACAAGTGGCTCGATTTTTCGTTTTGTTCAAAAACTATGCCTCTGGTTCCCTGAGGAAAGAACTCTTAGTATAGGTATTGGGAATAAAGTTCGGGACGAAATTAGACAACGTCCTCAAAAAATCCCGTCGGAAGTCTTTCTCTATTGACCGTTATACAGGGCGCGTTAGACACCTCCAAAGAGACTTTTGGAGTCTTCAAGGCCAGCGCCCCCCAAAATGATAATAAGGTGGACTCAGGGACTGTCGCCAATTCCATCACTATGAAGCTTTCGAGCTTTCCCTGTTCAGACTACAGGGACTTTTCCTCCATCTGGGCCGCTTCCTCCCATGCCGCTTTCAAAAGGAGTGAGGCTCAGAGCCGCCGTTTGAGAGGCGGAAACAGAGGGAGATACAGATTTTGGTCTCTGCTTTCCTGTTGCTCTTGGGGGAGAGTTTGATGAAGACCCTTCTTGGGAACCTCTTCCCTACAAGGTTATTAAGGAACTAAAAACTGCCAGTGCCGAATATGGGCCATATGCTCCCTATACACTCACATTGCTAGAGACCCTAGTATCTCGCTGGATGACACATTATGCCTGGATTCAAGTGGCAAAAGCCTGCTAGTTAGGAGGCCAATACCTGCTATGGAAAGTGGAATATGATGACCTCGCTAGAAAAAGCGTAGCCATAAATAAAAGGACGAATAGGAGAGATATTACCCTCGATAAACTCCTAGGTGAGGGTGAATTTGACACTGTTCAAGCTAAAATGTATCTTGACAAGGTCACCTTACTTCAGTCACTGATGGTGCTTGGAATGCCTGGAGAGCTTTGCCAATTACAACAGGCAGGGGCGCTACCCTGGGAGAAATCCGACATCGATCGGATGAAAACTATGAGGATTTTGTATCTAGACTCACACAAGCTATTAGAAGACTGATAATTAATGATGAGGCAGCGGACATTCTCACTGAACAAGTAGCATTTGAAAATGTCTCTTCTACCTGCCAGGCTTTATTACGCCCCAAAAGAGAAACAGGTACCTTAACTGATTATGTCATACAATCTGCTGATGTAAGGCCTGCCTTTATCCAGGTCGGGGTTATCGCAGCAGCTTTCAAGGGAGAAACATACCCTCAATATGTCAGGTCCTTAGGGCAGTCAGGAGGTACTAAGAGCGAAAAACCTTCCTCAAGATTAAATTACTATTCTAGTGGGCAAATAGGAAATTTCAGTAGGGAATGCACAAAAAAAAAGGCAAATACATCTCTGCCAACTGCACCTGTTCCTCAGGTGATAAACAATAATAGGCCCAGAACTATATGCCCTAGGTGTCAAAAGGGCTTTCATTGGGCCAACGATTGCTGCTGACCCAAAAATTTGGAAGTCAGACACTCCTGTTTGGGTAGAACAATGGCCCTTCTCAAAAAATAGCAGCAATACAACTTATGGAACAACAGCTGAAAGAATGACATACCGAGCTTCCAATAGTCCATGAAATACACCCATTTTTGTTATTAGGAAAAAATGAGGTAAGTCAGTTTATCATCTGGTTTCTAAATGCACATGTGCTTCCGTCTGGGGGATTAAATGGAAGGCTGGATGCAGCAGTAAACCCATAAACCTGTTTTGTGACCATGTCTGTATCTGTTTTGTCTTGATTGTCATTGCCATTGTCATTGTTTTTAGTCTTATGTGTAGGAATTCTGTGGGAGGGAATATAGTAACCTCTGGTGTGTATGCAAGTGTGAATGTGCAATTGGTCTGGCTTGCCTGCTGGGTTCGATTCTGTGGTTCCACGGGTGGGCACCCTTAAGGTCCCAAAAAGTAGCCGTCTGTGATTCCGTGGTGAACGGCATACAGTCTATGGTGGCATCGGAATAGTTTCCGAAGCTGAGACCGCTACAGCGAGGCGTCCCTTAAGTTCTTTTGGGCCACGCCCGGACTGGTATCTGACTGGTCTCCTCATTAGCGGGGGTACCCCCAGCCCTTTGTCTGCCTTTGCGATACAGCCTCACCGGGATGAGTGCCTGATCGGGAAGGGTCCCCCAAACCCAGCCAATATCGGTGAAGGGGACCTTATTGGTCTGGCTGAGGTAAAATCAGACTGAAGGGGACGTTAACTCTCTCTGTTCCTCTGCCTAATAATAGATGGAAGGGCTTCTCACTCATTCATTTCCCAGATGAATGGCTATAATTGAAGCCCACTGTGGTTAGTCTACCTCGGGACGGGGACTTTAAGGAATATTCCCAAGCAGCTGCCGAACCTCCCTTTGTTTCGGGGAAATTCCTTGCCTTCTCCAGACTGACATAGACTGCCTAACAAACCGTAAGTCTGCTCCTCTGTCTGAGCTCACAAAAGTTTAAACTGTTAGTTCTCTATCTCTGCCTCCTGCTGTCACCTTGCCTCTACTGTCTTCCCCTCCCCCTCCTTTTTCCAAATAGAATGTATGAAACAACAGGAAAACACAGTGGATCTTTAAATAGGCAAACGATATCCTCCCTAAGCCAACCCCAAATAAACCCAGGATATCTGGTTTATTCGAAGGATGGGGGTCACTCATCCCTTTCGAAGACTTCGAGGTGTACTTCAGATATATAACCAAAGGATTCAGCTCTTAAAGTTTCAGGCATCACCCCATGTACCCGTCCCTCTGGAGTTAAGTAGGCCAGCCTCAGAAGAACCGTCAGCCTGGTGAGATAATCCAGATGCAGTCAACCAGCTTAAACTGATGCTCAAAAAGGACACTGACCCCTGAGTTCTCCAGCCCTGCTCTGGCCACACCCGGGAAGCTGGCTGGTCTACTCATGGCAGAAGCTTGAGGAATCACTGGTCTGATAAAATAAACTGTCCTTACTCTTTGTTCAGATAGTTGGGGAAACAGCAAAAAACTTCCTGTTTATACTCCACTTCCTCTTATGTTCTGTTGGTATTAATTGTCTCTAATCTAGACCCAATTTGTAAGAGCAGGGCACGATCAATGGAAGATTCTGTTAAACTAACCCTTCCTTAGTATGATGATTATGGGTTGCATGTCTTACAGAAGATCAATCCTGCTCTCATGTGCCCAAAGCGATGAATTGGAACTCTAATATTGGGCATTACTGCACGAACCCCTATCATAGGGTCTGTGGCTACTTCCACTGTCTCCCTTGTCCAGGAGGTACATACAGCCCCACAAGTTGACCAATTAACTAGAAATGTCTCTTTTGCATTGGCCCCTCAAGAAATACTTGACAGGAAATTGGACACTAAGGGTAATGCCTTAGAGAGGGAATACACTTTATTGGAAATTAATGAAGTTTTCTAAAATCTCATTTGGCTATTCGATGTCACAAGGAGGATAATTGCATCTGGGTTACTCGTCTCCAACATAATAACACCATGCACACTTGGAAGAATATCTGTAAGCACCTACTTCGTATTTGGAACCATTCTAATTTTAGCATTGATATCCAAACCCTTCATGAACAGATTCAGGCTATTAATGGATCCTCTACCTTTGTCTCTCCTTCACGGGTTGCAGCCTCCTTTTTACAAGGGCTATCAGGCTCGAATTGATGCTGGGTATCCCCTGGCACGGCCGGATTGGGACTACAACTCGGCGGAAGGTGAGGAGAGTCTCTTGGTCTACCACCAGACTCTACTGGCAGGTCTCAAGGCTGCGGCTCGCAAGCCTACAATGTCCGTCAAGGACCAGAGGAAAGCCATGCAGCATTCCTTAAAAGTATAATAGAGGCATTCCACCAGTACACCCCTACGGATCCTCAGCCCCAAGCAAAGCTAGCTGCAGCGGCCATGGCTTTTATCAATCAGTCCTCCCCGAGATTCAGAGAACACTTCAGAAATTAGATCGTCTAGGGAAAAAAAAAAACAGAGCTTCCAAGATCTAGTGGTTGTGGCAGAAAGGGTATATAGCAAAGGGAAAGTGCAGAGGATAAACAGATAAAAGCTGAAAAGAGATAAAACCAAGGTCTAGCCAAGATCCTTCTCCTGGCAACTGCTGAGGCACAGGACCTGAAAAGACGCCTCAGGCAGTTGGCTTCAAGAGAAGAAGGTAAAGAGATCTCTCAGTGGCTCGAAGGGCGCCCCCCTGGTCAAAAATCAATGCGCCTACTGCAAAGAGGAAGGACTTTGGGCCAACGAATGCCCCAAGAAAAACTCTAAAGTTCCCATTCTAGTAATGGGAGATATCAGCGACTAGGGAGACTGGGCTCGGCACCCCTCCCTGAACCCAGGGTAACCCTAAAAATGGAGGGGAAGTCCACCAAGTTCCTAGTGGGCACTGGGGGCTCAACATTCTGTGTTCCTACAACCTGCTGGTCCCCTGGCATACAAAACATCCTGGGTCCAGGAAGCCACAGGGATGAAACAGTATCCATGGACTTCCCGAAGAACTGTGGACCTTGGTGTGGGCCGGAGACCCCACTCCTTTATGGTCATCCCAGACTGCCCCTGCCACTTGCAAGGCCGCGATCTGCTGACCAAGCTGGGAGCTCAGATTCATTTTTCGGCTGAAGGCACTAGGGTATTAGTTAGACCAGGCTGGGCAGCCAATACATGTGTCCACTTTGAGGCTGGCGGACGAATACCGCCTCCATGAGACGCCACTGACACCAGATGCGGGGATTCAACCATGGCTCCATGAGTTCCTGTCAGCAAGGGCTTAGACCGGGTGGCATGGGGGTTGGGGCCAGCTGCGGCATGGGCGCCCCTCAGGACTCCTGGGAGGCCTAGGTGACCTTCTTGCTGCCCGCGGTCGCCTTTGGCCCCACGGTGGCGCTGGTTTTCTTGGGTGGCAGCACGGCCTGGATGTTGGGCAGGACGCCTCCCTGGGCAATCGTCACCCCGCCCAGAAGCTTGTTGAGCTCCTCGTCGTTACGGATGACCAGCTCCGGGATCTCCGCGGTGAGGTGCTCGAGCATGGCTGCTAGGTGCACCAGCGCGCAGGCACCGACCCGTTCGGCCTAGTGGCGCTTGATGAAGAGGGACGCCTACCAAGGGGCTGAGGAACCACCGCCCACCGAACGATCCCAACCCAACAGGAGACTTCCCAAATTGTGGCCAAGAAACTCCTAGAAGACATCACAAGGTATGGCTTTCCTCAGATAATAGGGTCAGAAAACGGACCTGCACTTGTGTCCAAGGTCAGCCAGAATTTAGCCACGGCCCTGGGGATTAATTGGATAATACATTGTGCGTACAGACCGCAGAGTTCAGGACAGATAAAAAACAAAATTAGAATCCTAAAAGAGACCTTAACTAAATTGACCTCGTATACTGGCGGAGACTGGGTGGCTCTCCTCCCCTTTGCAGTCTATAGGGTGAACAACTCCTCCTACCAGATGGGATTAACTCCGTATGAAATCATGTTTGGGATGACCCCTGCCATCATTCCCAACCTCCATGCACAGGTGATTAATGACTTTGAAGATCAGCGCCTACTAGATGACTTAAGAAACGCCTGGTGGGCCCATAAATATGTCTGGCCTAAATTGCATGCCCTCTATGCAAACAGAATGCATAATTACGACACATAGGTGGTAGTTTTCATCTTCCTATTGCAGGGACCTTTTTTTTTTTTGTAGGAGAGAGAGAGACAGCGTGAGCAGAGGAGGGTCAGAGAGAGAGGGAGTCACAGAGTGAAACAGGCTCCAGGCTCCGAGCTGGCAGTCAGCACAGAGCCCGACGCGGGGCTCGAACCCACAAACCGCGAGATCATGACCCAAGTGCAAGTCGGACGCTTAACCGACCAAGCCACCCAGGCGCCCCTGCAGGGACCTTTTTAATCGATATCGGAAGTAACTGTCCCCTTATTCAGGCCCCGGTATGGTAATTATACCCTGTGAAAGAAATTATTGTAGGAACTTCTCCCTTTGTGACTATGGGAACAGACCTCTGTCTGTGGCAGGTCCTGTTCTCCTCGATATTTCCCTTATTCTACTACCAATTGTTTTTCCTTCCCAGGTAGCAATGTCCTTTCTAGATGGACTGCATAATTTTTCGGTAATCTAGCTTCCTTTCCTGATAAATATCGGTCTGATCCTTGGAGCCACATTAATTGTCCTTCGTCTCTTCCGGTCTTTAAAATCTACAGTAAAAAAGGGAGGATATGCTGGGAGCCACACTGGCCTCGCTGGATGACAGTCACAGTAAGGATATGGTAGTGTTTGCACAGCTCCTGCCATGAGAAATGAAAACTGGGATCTCCTTCTGCTATGACTTGGCTCATGTTGGTAATGAGGCTGCTGGTCTTGACCAGGCCTCACAATATTCCAGACCAGACCGATATTCCTCACACAGATTGCTCCTAAGGAAAGACATGCCCCTACCTTTTCCAAAGAGATTTCAGATGAAAACATTTTGGAGGATTGTTAAAAGGCTCTTCCTAAGGGTCTTGCAGATCCAAGACTTACATAATAAAAGGGGATTGAGTCTGACCATGAGACAAAGAGCATAATTTAAAGTTAAGGGCAAATATCCACCCACACCCATTTGTTTCTGCTTGGAGCATTTTCTGGCCTTGTATATGCTGATTGCTCCCTGTGAAGGAACCTATGGAGGAACTTCTTTTATGATGATGAGAGCAAAGGTGTTCCCTGAAAGACCTGTTTTTCTTGATACCTCCACAAACAAGCTATTGACCCCTGCCCACAAAAAGGTAACTTCACTCTTTTTATGCTAACAACTTTGTCTGGCATGCTCACGTCGCCTTCCTTCCCCATAAGATAAGCATCTCAATCCCCTCCCTCAATCACTCTTGTAAACGTTATGCATGAGTCTTCTACACATCTATGTTCTGGGAAATTCTTACGTATCAAAGAAGTTTGTTATCAGAAATCATTGTCTAAGGCAAATGCCACTTCTGTGCCGTCCCGCAAACACTTAATGATCCATTAAATTTGAACCCCAGTCAGAGCAGAGATGCCTGCCTGGTGACCAGATAGAATCTCGGGCCTCTCTCACCCCTCCCTCGCCGACACCGTCCATCCTTCAGCGACCCCTGGCCCCTGGCCGGAGCCGTTCTCCCGCAATGATTGTTAGTTCTTCCTGATGGATAGACCCTGTAATTATTTTATAAAGCCCTTCTTCATCTCTTGGTATTGTCTTTAATTTAAAGTACACTTTGTCTGGTGTAAGTATAGCTACTCCAGCATTCTTTTCATTTCCAGTAGCATGATATATATTTCCCCATCCTCTTAACTTTTAATCTGAAGGTATCCTCCGGTCTGGAATGCGTTTCTTATAGAAAGCAAATAGATGGATTTCGTTTTTTCATCCATTCTCCTACCCTATGTCTTTTGATTAGAGCATTCAGCCCATTTACGTTCAGAGGTATTATTGAAATATGTGGGTTTAGAGCCATTGGGCCCTTTGGGGGATGCAGACTTGTGATGGTGTGTCTGGTATCTTCGTTCCTTGCAACACTTCCCTCAGAGAGTCCCCCTCAAGATTTCCTGTAAGGCTGGCTTAGTGGTGACAAATTCTTTCAATTTTTGTTTATTTGGAAGGACTTTTTTCTCTGCTTCTATTCTGAATGACAGGCTTGCTGGATAGAGAATTCTTGCCTGCATATTTTTTCTGTTCACCACATTGAAGATTTCATGCTTGGCTTGCCAAGCTTCAGTTGATAGGTCTGTCACCACTCTGATAGGTTTTCCTTTGTATGTTAGGGCCCATTTCTCCCTAGGTGCTTTCAGAATTCTCTCTTCGTCTTTATAGTTTGCCAGTTTCACTATGATATGTCGTGCAGAAGATCGATTCAAGTTACGTCTAAGGGGAGTTCTCTGTGGCTCTTGGATTTCAACGTCTGTTTCCTTCCCCAGAAAGAGGGAAGTTCTCTGCTATAATTTGTTCGAGGTTCTTAAGCACCTTTCCCTCTCTCTTCCTCTTCTGGAATTCCGATGGTACAGATATTGTTCCGTTTGAGTGTATCGCTAGGCTCTCGAACTCTCCTTTCATGTTGCTGGATCAGTTTATCTCTCTTTTCCTCAGCGTCTTCTTTGTCCATAATTGTGTCTTCTAAATCACTTATTCTCCTTTCTGCTTCTTCAATCCGTGCATTGGCCATCTCCACTTTATTTTGCATCTCATTTTGAGCATTTTTTATTTCATCACAACTCTTTTTAAACTCCATAGTCTTTGCAGCAATAGTTTCTCTGATGTCTTCCATGCCTTCTTCAGGCCCAGCGATTAATTTTATGACTATTGTTCTAAATTCTTGTTCAGTTATGTTGCTTATATCTGTTTTGAGCAGTTCTTTAGTTGTCAATTCTTCCTGGAATTTCTTTGGAGGAGAGTTCTTCCGTTTCATCATTTTGGTTTGCTTTCTATCTCTTCTTCATTTTAAAAGCTTGTTATGCACTCCGCACCTGTGAGTGCTGATGTACCAAAAAAGGCTCTTTGACTGTGCAGGGCCTGTCCGTTCCGAACGTGTACTTTGCTGGTGTCTCTTGGTCTCGCTTGTTGAGACCTTGGTGATTTTAATTTCCTACTCGTGGTGGTATTCGGGACTCTCCGCCAAGTGTACTTTGGCTTCTTTCTTGAGGTAACCCTGGGGAAAAAACACAGACAGAACCACACAGAGAACAAGGCACATGAAAGCACAGCCAAATCCAACAAACATGCAAAACTTTGAAGCAAGCCAGTTTAAACAAGCCAGGGACCAAAATTAATCAGGGCAGTGCATCCATGTTGATCTTGCCTTGGCTCCGGGGGGAAAAAACAAAAAAGGCAGCTCTCTAGCGGGGATGGGCATGGTTTGGTGTAGTCAGGTTTTAGCCTCCAGTGTGTCCTGCGGGCTTCCTGCCTTCGAGGTTGTGGGGAGAAAAGTGGCAGCGCCCCAGTGCCTTCTAGAACCAAGCGTTGCAACTCACACTTTTGGGTCTAATCTCCTTGTGCCAGGGGGTACCTAAGGTGGGCGGTGCTCTTTATCTAAAGCCAGGCTTCGTTTCCTGATCTTAGACTGGGTGCCCCATCGATATCGCCCAAAATATAAACTCGCAGCGAGTCCCTCAGTGCAGTTTCAAGCCTCTCGCCTCTCCCCTGAGGATCGAGCTGAGCCAAGAGCACAAAGGCGCGGCCGTGCCCACCCCCTCCAGTTTGAGCTGGCGAGCGAGATGAAGTTTCTCCCGGGGTCACCTGAGACGAGTGCGTCCCGCCTAGGTTCAGCTGGCCAGCAGGAAACCGGATCCCTCTTCATCCCAAGTGGAGGATTTTCTCCTCTCCAGCGACAGGGAAAGTGTCTTGAGCAGTTTCAGCCACTCTTTCTTTCTTCCCCTAGACTCACCACGCTTCCCCGCAAAGGGGCATCCCGCCCCCTCTGTGTCTCCAGTCCTGGCAGGATTTTATCTTCCCCAGTTTGCACTCACACTCTAAGGTGTTCTCTGTTTGCTCTCACGCTGTGAGGATTTCTCTGTGCACTCTGTCTCCTCTTCCTCCCAAACTTCTGAATTCTCTAAGGGTTCCTATGGCTTCAGGCCTTCTCCGTTTGAGAGAAGGGGGCTAGTGAAATGTATGGTGATCCCTACTTCTCCACCATCTGGCCTCCAACCCTCCCCCACAGTTTCTTTCACAGAATTTAGTATATGACCCTTAGGTCATACTTCCATGCATGCATTTTCAAACATTTCTAACTTACTGTATCCACAAGGTTAATGAATACTGCAATCCGCACAGATTTGTTCCACACAGTTGAGCATACTGCACTTCCCTCCTTGGTTTCTGGAGCTGTATTCTCACACTACTAACCTAGTGCAACATGACGTTCATTGAATGATGCGTTCCCCACAGTGTTCTTTTGCAGAGTTGAGTATATAACACATTGTACTTCCACGTATGTGGTTTCAAACATTACTAACAGTGAAAAAAGATTTTAACTGAATGAGGCGTTGCGCACCTTGTTGGTTCACAGTTGAACGTACTACACTCTTCTCTTTGGCCTCTGCGTATATTTCCAGTCACTACTAACAGAGTGAAACATGATGGTTCTTTCACAGAGTTGAGTATATGACTCATAGGTTATACTTCCATGTGTGGTTTTCCAAACACTACTAACTTAGTGTAACAGCTTGGTAATTGCATACTGCATTCCGCACAGGTTTGTTTCACACAGTTGAGCATATTGCACTTCCCTCATTGGTCTCTGCGTTGTATTCCTACACTACTAAACAGAGTTGAGTATATAACCCTTACCTTATATTTCCATGCATGTGTTTTCAAACGTTCCTAACTTACTGAATCCACATGGGAACTGAATAACGCATTCTGCACAGTGTTGCTTCACAGACTTGAACGTACTGCACTTTCCCGTTCCGTCTAGGCATCTGTTTTCTACCACTACTAACATAGTGAAACATGATGTCAGTTGCATGATGCATTCTCTTCCCTTTTCATGCACAGAGTTCAGTATACAACATTTACCTTATAACTCCATGCATGTGTTTTCAAACATTACTACCTTAGTGAAACAACATAGCACCTGAATGCTGCATTCTGCCCACTGTTATTTCACAGAGTTGAGCACACTGTACTTCCCTCATTGGTCTCTGGATTGTATTCTAACATTACTAACATAGTGAAACATGCTATAGTTGAATAATGGGTTCCCCACAGTGTTCTTTCCCAGAGTTGAGTATATAACACGTAGCTTATACTCCTATGCATGGGTTTTGAGACATTACTAACTGAGTGAAAGAGGATTTTAACTGAATGCTGATTTCCGCACACTGTTGTTTCCACAGAATTGAAAACACTGCACTCTCCTCCTTGGTCTCCGCATCTGTTTTTAATCACAACTAACATATTGAACCATGATGGTAGTTGAAGGATTGGTCCCAACAGTGTTCTTTCACAGACTTGACTCTATAACACTCAGCTTATACTTTCACGCATGAGTTTTCACACATGGCTAACTTAGGGAAACAAGTTTGAAACTGACTACTTTATTCCGCACAGTGTTGTTTCACAGAGTTGAGCACACTCCACTTCCCTCATAGGTCTCTGTGCTGTATTCTATCACTACTAAGAGAGTGAAACACTATGGTAGTTGAATGATGGGCTCTGCACAGTGTTCTTTCACAGAGTTGATTATATAATACGGAGTTTGCGCTTCCATGTATGTGGTTCCAAATATTGCTAACAACTGGTAAATGAATACTGCATTCCGCACACTTTTGTTTTTCAGAGTTGAGCACTGTGCACTTCCCACATTGGTATCCGCAAAGTTTACAAACAGTACTGACGTAGAGAAACATGATGATAGTTGAAGGATGGGTTCCCCACGGTGTTTTTTCACAGAGCTGAATATCTAAAACTTACCTTAGATGCTGGCGAGGATGTGGAGAAACGGGCACCCTCCTACACTGTTGGTGGGAATGTAAACTGGTGCAATCCCTCTGGAAAACATTATGGAGGTTCCTCAAGAAATTAACAACAGAACTCCCCTAGGACCCAGCAATAGCACTGCTGGGAATGTACCCAAGGGATCCAGGAGTGCGGATGCATGGGGGCACGTGTACCCCAATGTTCATAGCAGCACTCTCAACAAGAGCCAAAACATGGGAAGAGCCTATGTGTCTATCAACAGAAGAATGGATCAAGATGTGGTTTATCTATACAATGGAATACTACATGGCAATGAGAAAGAATGAAATCTGGCTGTGTGTAGCAACATGGATGGAACTTGAGAGTGTTATGGAGTGAAATATGTCAGGCAGAGAGGGACAATTACCATATGTTTGCACGTATAGGAGGGTTAGGAGGAACATACGGAGGCCCGTTGGGGAGAAGAGGGGGGAAAATAGTGGGGGAGAGGGAGGGAGTCAAACCATGAGAGACCCTTGAATGCCAAGAACAAACTGAGGCCTGATGGGGAGGGGGGAGGGGAAAGACAGTGGTGGGCATGGAGGAGGGCAATTGTGCGGTTGAGCCCTGGGGGTTATATGGAAATCAACATAACAATAACCTTCTTTTAAGAGAAAATATAACTTAGCCAATACTTCCATGCATGTGGTTTCAAATATTACTAACTTGCTGAATCCACATGGTCACTGAATGCTGCATTCCGCAGTGTTCTTTCCCAGACTTGAACATACTCCACTTTCCTCCTTCATCTCGGTATCTGCTTTCTATCACTCTTAACATAGTGAAACATGATGTTAGTTGAATGATGCATTCCCCACAGTGTTCTTGCCCAGAGTTGATTATATAACACTTAGTTTATACTTTCATGCTTGTGTTTAAAACATTAGTGACGTCGTGCAACGACATTATAAGTGAATGCTGAAGTCCACACAGTATTCTTTCTCAGCGTGCAGCACAGTGACCTTACCTCCCCAATCTCTCCGTCTTTTTTCTACCCCTACTGGCATAGTGAAAATTGACGTTAGTTGAATGATACTCTGAATTAGTGCTCTGAACTAGTTGTATTGGAAATACCTGGGATTGAATCCCTACCTTAGCATTTCCAGTCTGAGGACAATTTCTTAATTTCAGGAAGTCTGAGTTGGATTCTTCATATAAAGGAGACTATATTATGGAGAAAATATGATATTTTGTCTTTAATCGTTATGTTCATTATTCATGTTAATTTATTTTGAGAGAGAGAGAGGTAGAGAGAGAGAAAGCATAAGCAAGTGAGGAGCAGAGAGACGGAGAATCCCAAGCAGGTTCTGTGCTGTCCCTGGATAGAGCTCAATCTCACACACCATGAAATCATGACCTGAGCCAAAACTAAGACTCGGACCCTGAACTAATGGAGCCACTCAGTCACCCCTCTGTTCATTGTGATTCATGATATTATTTGGGGATTTCCTCTGCAATATCTGGCAATGCTTTATTGCCTCTCCTTTCTTTTTTTTTCTTAAAATTTTAAAACGTTTTCATTTTATTTCTGAGAAAGAGAGACACCATGAGCAGGGGAGGGTCAGAAAGAGAGGGTAACTCAGAATCGAAAACAGGCTCCAGGCTCTGAGCTAGCTGTCAGCACAGAGCCCGATGCGGAGCTCGAACCCACGAACTGTGAGATCATGACCTGAGCCGAAGTCGGACGCTTCACCGGCTGAGCCACCCAGAAGCCCCGTCTCCTTCTTTCCTAAGTGGAGTGCTCATATTTCTTTGCGGATGCTTGAGGATTTCAAACTTGAGTCTTTAATGAGTATGTCCCCCTCTGCCATCAGAGAATATTTCCTCAAGTATGTAATTTACATAACTTTGCGAACAATATACAGACAACAAACCATTGAGTTCTATTTTCCCTATCTGACATTTGGTGCACTCGTGTCCTATATTGTTTTTGATCCTTGCTGTAGACTTAAGAGTTTAATGCTTCTATGTTTCCTAACACAGTCCAGTATCTAGTAGAGGAAAATTTTAAATGAGATGACGAAAAACAACTACTGTTCCATTTACTTATCCACCCCCTTCATTTCTTTCTAGATTCCAGTGCCCAACTGGTACCATTGTTTGCCTGAAGAACTCCTGTGGAAGATGTCTCTCGATGTACATCTTCCCTCCCTGTATATCAGGGAGGTCTTTGGCTGTGGAATTATTTTTCTTCTACTTCTGGGTTCCCTTTTCCTCCTCCTTTGGAGATTGAGCATTTTCTTTATTTGGAGGCTGGACATGACACTTTGAATGTTTTGGAAGTCTGGATGGTTATTCCCTCTGATGAGTGCTGAATGTGGTTTTGGCAAGCACTTAATGACCCTGACTCGCCTTCATCTTCGCCAGGTTTACCTGGCTTTATTGTCTGAAGAGCCATGATATTTAGCATTTACAGGGGTCTTTTCAAGCGCTGATGGACGAGTTGAGAGGAACATTTGCTCTAGCGTCATGTTGTTCCAGAGCCTACTGACATGGGACCTTTGATGGAGTCCCATGGCCCATGAAATGATTCAAATCGCTGTGCCTAGTGAATGGTGACTCTAAGGGACACATTTGGCTTTGTTCCGGTTGAGACTTTCAACCTCACCATGACTCTACTATAGATACATCCCAAATACTAATTTCTCAACTTGAAATTGAGTTTTTCCTTGAAAACATGTTGTCCAGGCAATGATATCACAAGGGCCAATGAGAAAGCCATCTGTGATTGGCCAGCGAGAGCTGCCTGGTGATCGGCCACCTGATCAAGGCGAATCTGCATGAGCACGGAGGATTGGCCAGAAGTTTTGCTGACATCACCAGAAAGCGTTGTGATGAATCCGGGCGGGTAGAAAAGCCAGGCAACAGCTCAGGCCACAGTGAAGAGAGATACGGCAATACCACCACAGCTCTTTCTGCTGCTCATCCCCTTGTCTGCTCTGTTCCCGCCCCTGCTGATGGCAAGTGTTCTTCTCACTCCTCCTGCCTGAGGCCTCTTACTAGTGGAGTCTGTACTCCACTTTCATCTTTGCACCTACCTTGGCTTCCCTCAGTGGTCCTGAGCGTCCACATGCCTGCAACCAATGACTCGTGGACCCGCTTCCCACCATGAGGTTTGGTGGGGCACTCTGATAAGTGTTCCCATTTGGCAGGTGGGGGTGACCATATTTCAGGGGAGCTCTGCATCCCCCCTTCACCCCAGGAGTCCTCTGACCCAGCCTAGCATAGGGTACATCAATGTTCTGAACCTCAGATTGACCCAGTCTTCCACAATGTGGACCATGCCCACAGACACCTGGCACAGATGGAATTGTTTTGAAACAAATAACTTCTGGGAGATGGAGTCAAAACACTGGAGACAGTGGGAGGTTTTGGGAATTAGGCCTCTGGTCATGAACTATTTGATCCACCTCAGTAGTGGACAAAACTTTCCTCGGACATTTGCCTGATCGGGCACCCACAGCCCACATGCCTTCGAATCCCGTATCACATACTACCGCTGAGTCCTCAGAACACCATGTTTGCCGGGTGAAGTTTGCCCTATCATGAGCCCTGCATCCCAGCTTAACCTTGGGCTAAGGACTCACCTGGACACAGAGCTGACCAGAGCCCTTCAGCCCATAAGAGGGGGCAATTGATTGCCCTACACACTGGCCTTGACAGGAGCTTTCAGAGCACAAGCGTTCCAATTTAGGAGAACACAGGGCAATCAGGTCTCCACTATACTGAGCCTGCCAATAGTCATCAGACCATGTGTCCTCCAAATCAGCTCTGCTCTATGCCAAGTCGTCACCCGGACAACATGCTCACCACTTTCCTGGGACCTGGAGGGCTCCAAAGCATCGCAGAACTAGGCCAAGCGGTATCCTGGACAGCGGATTCCCCACAATTCCTTGGATCTGGAGCTCTTTAACAGAGCAGAGAAGAGGACAATCAAGTCTCCAGAACACTGGGCTTGCCAAAAGCGGGGAGACCTGTATTTCTCCTAACCAGCGTGGAACTAGGCCAAGGAGTCACCTGGACAGTGATCTCAACACATGCCCTGGGACCTGGAGTCTGAAAATCCATCTCTGAACTAGGCCATGAGGTCACCTGAACAGTAAGATCACCATATGCCCTCGGACCTGGAGACCTCCAGCACAGCAGACTGAAGGGCAATCATGTCTTCAGAACATTAGACTTGCCTGGAACCTTCAGACCAAGATCATTCCAGGCCAGCTCTGAGCTAGGCAAAGTAGTGACCTGGAGAGTGCGCTCACTACTTTCCCTTGGGTCTGGATGTCTCCAAACCACCTCTGCACCAGGCCTAGGAGTATCCTGGACAAGTGACTCACATGTGTCCTTGGATCTGGAGCCCTGCAGTAGAGGAGAGCACACACATTGTAATAAAGTGTACAGAACACTGGGCTTGCAAGGGCCTTCTGACAATGAGCCATCCAATCCAGGCCTGCTCTAGGCCAACGAATCATGTGGAGACCAGGATCACCATGAGCCCATGGGACTGGAGCCATCGACCACAGCTCTGCACAGTGCCATGTAGTTGCATGCACGTTGGACCCACCATCTGCATTCCCATTTGGCCTCAGGAAACAAGCCCTTGACACTAGCTCAGCACCAAACCCACATGTCCACTGGATCTGTGGTCTCCCAGGAGGGCCTAGTTGAGGGCACATAGGAAAGTACCAGTCAGCCATCGGGCTTGGCTTCAAAGGCTGGCCTCCTCTTTGGGCTGGCCTACAGGTGGGTCTCAGGAGCCCTCCCATGCAGCTCCATCTGGACTATGGAAATGGCCATCAAACTTGATGTTCCATGTGCCAAGTCAAGTTATCCTGTACTGCTTCCAGGCCACGTGTCCGTGGTTTTCCCAGACCAAGGACTTGGGCTCCCATGGGGAACTAGAAACTTGGCTATGGTTAGGGTTGCATCCGGGGAAGTCACCAGGGCCGAAGCGGCACCAGTCCCGTGATCTCCCTGCAGGGCTGAACTGAGGGCCCATGCGCATGGCCCCGTCAGGTGAAAGGTTCTGGTGAGCTTTAGGGGTAGGTCAAGGGTTAGGGTAGGTGGACGGCTAAAGCTAAGGGTAGGATTCCAAGCCCAGAATGCTCCATGAACCGATCCGCCACCGGTGCAGTGGTCCACCTGGAGGGCTGAGTTGAGAGCTCGCATGGGACGGAGCCAGCCAGGCTTAGGGTTTGGGTTCCCGGGCCCACGTACTCGATGGACCCGGCTACAGTAGGGTGTCAGAACACCCCTCACTTGCCAAGTCTCCTCGAGTCCCACGTAAACGGCAGAGCGGGTCCAGCCAGAAGCAACTGAACTGGATCCTGCCAAAATTGAGGCACGATGTGCCTTCTCCTTCGCGAGTCCTTGCTCCGACTCCACCTCGCTGTTTTCCCAAACCAGTGGCGATAACAGGCCAGTGAGGTTTCCCAGTCAGGGAACCAAATGTTACAGAATCTGGTCTGGATCACCTGGTGGAAGAACCAAGGGGCACTTGGAGATCTTGGAAGGGAGGAGGTTTATTTTACTGCGGTGGGCTCAGAGGAGATTGTTATCTGAGCTCAGAGCAGCAGCAGCAGCAGCAGCAGGAATCCAAACAAGTAATAAGTGCATTCTCTTTGCCCACAGGGATCAAATTCAGTTGAATTTCCCCATTACATCTTATATTTTGGCTCTTTTGAATAGTTCGGTTTTGCTCAATCATGATGATTATTTGGGAGCAATACGGAATATTTCTGAAGCTTTCCATTCACTGAGGAGAAAATCATCCATGATTATTTTCTTTGACATGATCATGGCAAAGTGTGAATATACGTGTCTTTCTCTGTATCCTAAAAGATGATGAAGATATAAGACGAAGACTGAGCATGGGTTTACACATGGAGAGTTGGTAATGGTTCCATTATGCTGTCTTCTGTTTTCTTTAAATCTTTCTTTAAATCTTCATGAATCTTTTTTTTTAATGGTTTTATTTACTTCTAGGAGAGAGAGAGAGACAGCGTGAGCAGGGGAGGGTCAGAGAGAGAGGGAGTCACAGACTGAAACAGGCTCTAGGCTCTGAGCTGGCAGTCAGAACAGAGCCCGATGCGGGGCTCGAAACCCACGAACTGCGAGATCATGACCTAAGCGAAAGTCGGACGCTTAACCGACTAAGCCACCCAGGCGCCCCAAATCTTGATGAATCTTTAAAAAGCAGACTTCTTGGAAATGGTATTGGAGTAGCCAAAAGAGACAAGTTACATCATAGTAAAGCAAATGGTAGAGACCTGAAGTAAATGAACCTGAAGTTCATTCTTTTGGTTGAAAGGGAACTCTTACCATTTTTGGTAGACTACCTAATGGATGAATATGTAGACCGTGTGTTTGAAATCCCAATGAGTTTTCCAAAAATTCATCAAACATGTTGGGTGAAGAAATGTCTCACCAGTGTACAGTGCCTCTGTCTTAAAATGAAGGAAGAGAAAACACTGCTCATGTGGAGAGAACACAGAAGTTACTTGATCTGAGAGCAAAAGCTCCCATCTGTTTGGTGATACCCAACTCCTATGGACTTCAATCCGCTCCAGCTTCTCAGCAGGATGTACTTGTCGCAGGATAGGTATTTGAACGTCACTAATAGATAGTATTAAAGGGTTTCATGATAAATATCATGAAATGTATCAAGGGTTTCATGATGGCTTAATACCTTGGATGCATAAACAGTTACTGGACACTGCAGTGTCTTCAACGATCCTCTCACCTAGGTGAGATTTATCTTTCCTGTCGGCGGAAAGTTTTGAAGTGTATGTGTTTTAATGTAGTTGTGTAGTTGCTTGAACTCGAAAGTAAATAGATGACCATCCCAATGTTACATAAGGTTTCACTCATCGGTGAATACCGATTCATCGGTGCATTTGGGGATTCACTCCTCCCCAAAGAAGGAACCTGAGTCATAGCAGAACAGATTATGAGAATAGCAACATTACATAAGGTTTCATTAATCGGTGAATACCGATTCATCGGTGCATTTGGGGATTCACTCCTCCCCAAAGAAGGAACTTGAGTCATAGCAGAGCAGATTATGAGAATAGCAACATATGGGAAGCCCATAGCATCCTTGCTTCTTTTCCTCTCTCCTCTACACTCCTAATTTCTAAAAAAAAAAAAAAAAAAAAGAATAATAATTAAGGTTTTTGAGTGTTTTCTATGTGTCAAGAAATGAGCTGTTTGCTTTTACATACATTTTCTCATTATTTCTAAGCATAATCATTTGATGAAAGAAACTCAAAGCAGAAGGGTTAAGCGGCTTTTCTAGGTCACACCTGGATCAGATGCTGGCAATTACATTCAGGGGAAATTGATGAATCAGTTGATTGAGACCACCCAATCCCTCCACCGTCTTCTATGCAGAGAAGATTAAAACCACCTCCTTCACGGGGTGCCTGGGTGGCTTAGTTGGTTAAGCGTCCGACTTTCGCTTGGGTCATGATCTCACGGTTCGTGGGTTTGAGCCCCGCGTCAGGCTCTGTGCTGACTGCCAGCTCAGAGCCTGGATCCTGTTTCAGTCTGTGACTCCCTCACTCTCTCTGACCCTCCCCTGCTCACGCTGTCTCTCTCTCTGTCTCCTAGAAATAAATAAACATTTAAAAAAAAAAAACCACCTACTTTGCCTGGTTTCCAGGTGTACTTAAAGAGCTGCTTCAGCCCTGGCAGACACATCTCTGAGCCGACACTGCTTCAAAAACAGCAAGGGCCAGGAAAGCCCCAGCCTGGCCCAGCCTCACAGAGGAGGAAGAGAGCACGATCTCCACCAGCCTTCTACCCGCAATGCTGTAGGTCTCCACACCACTGATCCCATCCCCAGCGCTCCGCCCCACCAGTGGTTCTCCACCCGGTCCCTCACGCTCTCTGCTCTTTCCTGATGTTCTCCACCTGAGGACCTTCGTTCAGCATGAGAACACGTGAGCACTACCACAGCCGCCTGCCGGCCACACAGGCCACACCTATCCTGCAGACATGGAGGCGGAGACTCCAGCACTGGGCCTCCACTCGCGCTGCCGCCTGTCTGACGCCAAAAGATTGGAGCCCACCAATTCTCCTCAGAAGCCTTGGGGCACCAGAACTCAGCCCTGGGCTGTGTGAATGGGGCCTGGTGACCTTTGTGTTCCTGTGGACGGCATGCCACTTATATCCCACGATGACGGGACACAACCCGGACAATTGCAGTGTCCAGGCGGACGACAGATCCCTGTCCTCACGATGACGGCATTGACACCTTCAATGTCAGTGTTGACTACACGTCCCCGTCCCCATGACGGCGAACAAGACCCAGGCAACCACAGTGTCCTTGTGGATGACAGTTCTCCGTACCCACGCACCGGACAACGGCAGTGTCCGTGTGGACGATCGTCAGCCCCCACAGTGGAGCGGCAGCCTCCAGGCCCAGGCTGAACTATTGCCAGCATTGCTGCTGGAAGAGAGAAAGGGTAAAGGCAATATACCACATCGATCACAACACACGTTGACATCTTTTTAGCGAGAATTTACTGGTCTGTGTACATACTGGGCAAAAGCGACCTTTAACATCTACCTGATTAGTTCGCAGGTCACAGGTTTTGTGGAACAGTGTCATCTGGAGAGCAGTCCCCATGGAGCCAGAGCCTTGGCTAGGGTTAAGTCTGGGTGAATCGCCAGGGCCAAAGCGACACAGGCCCGCCATCTCCCTGGAGGGCTGAATGAGTGGGCATGCAGGGGTGCGGGTCAGGTGTAGAGTTATGAGGAGAGGTAGGGCTAGGGGTCAGGTTCGGGTTGGGTGTCGGGATACGAGGAGGGATAGGAGGAGATCCCAGGAGGCTCCAGGCACTGAAACACCAGCAGTGCAGTGGTCTCCCTGGAGGGCTGAGTTGAGAGCGCATAGCAGGGTGCCAGTGGGCCATCAGCCTTGGCTTCAAAGGCCAGCCTCCTCTTTTGGCCAGGCTACAGCTGGACCCCATGAGCATCCTCAGGCAGCTGCATCTGGGCATTGGAAATGGCACGGTGGTGATCCATGTGCCAAGCCAAGTCATCCAGCACCACTTTTAGGCACAATGTCTGCGGTGTTCTCAGATAGGGGACTTGGCTCCCCATGGGGCCAGAGCCTTGGCTAGGGTTAGGGTAGCCTCCAGGGTAGTCACCAGGGCCAAAGTGGCACCAGTCCGGTGCCCACCCAAGAGGGCTGAAATGAGGGTCCATGTGGCGAGCCAGGTCAGGTGTAGGCTTCCGGTGAGCCTTACGGATAGGGCTAGGGATAAGGCTTAGGGCTAGGGCTAGGGCTTAGGGCCCTGTGCACCTGAGCAGTAGGGCTAGGGTTAGGGTGGGGTGGACACCTAAAGCTAGGGTTAGGGCCCGAGTCTGGGACGCTCCAAGAACCGGTTTGTCAGCACTGCCGTGGTCCACCCAGACGGCTGAGTTGAGGGCTCCAGGGACGGAGCCGGCCAGGCCTAGCGTTTGGCTTCCAGGGCCCACCTCCTCAGTGCGCCAAGCTGTGGAGGGGCCCCCGGAAACCGTGGTGCTCCTGATTTGGGGATTGGTGACTGATGCGGTGATGTTCCACGTTACATATCGAGGAAGCCTGCATCGCTCCGGGGCCCCATGTTTGCGGGGTTGTCAGACCAGGGACGCAGTTCCCCATGGGCCAGAGCCTTGGCTAGGGTTAGGGTTGCAGCGGAGGCAATCACCAGGGCCAAAGCGTCACCAGTCCCGTGATCTCCCCGGAGGGCTAAAATGAGGGCCCATGCGTGGGGCTGCGTTAGGTGGTGGGTTCAGGTGAGTCTGAGATTCGGGACCAGGGTTAGGGTGTGGTGGAGCCCGAGGGCTAGGGTTAGAGCCCGATCCCAAGAAGCTCCACGAACCGATCCGCCAGCACTGTCATGGTCCACCTAGAGGGCTGAGTTGAGGGCGCCTCGGACGGTGCCGGCAAGGCCTAGTGTGTGGCTGCCAGGGCCCGCATCTTCAGTGGGCCCAGCTCTTGTGGAGCCCTCAGACAGCCATTGTGCTGCGGTTTCAGGGCTCGTCAATCATGGCGGTGATGTTCCATGCTCCATGCCGAGGAAGCATGTGCCGCTTCTGAGTCCAGGGTCTGCAGTGTTCTCCTACCGAGGACTGGTCTCCCCATGGGGCCAGAGACTGGCCCAGGGTTAAGGCGGTGTCTATAGAAGCAGTCAGGGCCAAAGCAGCAAGAGTCCCGTGATCTCCCGGGAGAGGTGAAATGTCTGCCCATGCACGTGGCCGCCTCAGGTGTAGGGTCCTGGTGAGCCTGAGGATAGGGCTAGGTATAGGGTGTGGCGGACAGCCACCGAAAGGGTTGGGGGCCGAGCCCCAGATACCCTAGAGCCCCATCTGCCAGCAGTGCTGTGGTCCAGCTGGAGGGCTGTATTGAGAGCGTCTGTGATGGAGCCGACCAGGCCTAAAGTTTGGCTTCCAGGGCCCGCCTCCTCGGTGGGCCTGACTACCGTGGGGCCTTCAGACACCAGTCATGCCGCCATTTCCTGGTTCAGCGAATGTCGTGCGGATGTTCCACATTCCATGGCGAGGAAGTCTGCGCTGCTTCTTGGCCCCGTGTCTGTTGTGTTTTCAAACCGTCATCTCGGCTCCCCATGGGGCCAGAGCCTCTGCTAGGGTTAGGGCAGCCACCGTGGGAGAGGCCAGGGCCCAAACGGCACCAGTCCCGTGATCTCCCGGGCCGGCTGAAATGAGGGCCCTTGTGCAGGGCCATCTCCGGTGTAGGGTTACTGTGAGCCTGACGGGTAGGCATAACGTTAGGGTGTAGGGGAGGGTTAGAGGAGGGTTAAGGCCCGAGTCCCGGACGCTCCAGGGCCTGATCCGCCGGCAGTGCCGTGGTCCACCCTGAGGCACATTGCATGGTGACAGGCAGGCTTAGCCTTTGGGTTCCAGGGCTTGCCACCTCGGTAAGCCTGGCTACTGTGGGGCCACTTGACACCCGTCGTGCCGCCGTTTCTGGCCTCCACGCATGTCATGTTGATGTTCCACGCTCCATGCCAAAGAAGCCTGCCCCGCTTCTGGGTCCCTAGTCTGCGTTCTCGGACCAACGACCGGGTGCCCCACGGGCCCAGGGCCCTGGCTAGGGTTCGGGCAGCGTCGGGGGAGCGACCGGGGCTGAAGGGCACCAGCACCGCCATCTCCGAGGAAGGCTGAAATGAGGGCTCATGCGCGGGCCAGCTCAGGTGTAGGGTTCCGGTGAGCCTGAGGGATAGGGTTAGGGTTAGTGTGTGGTGGAGGCCTATGGCTAGGGTTAGGGCCCGTCCGCTGGACGCTTCAGTGCAGGACCGTGGTGCCCCCGGAGGACTGAGTTGAGAGCACATGGAACGGTGCCACCCAGGCTCAGCATTTCACTTCCAGGGCACACCCCCGAGGTGGGCCTGGCTATAGTGGGGTCTCAGAGAAACCGGTCGTTCCGACATTTCCGGGCTGGGCGAACGTCTTGGTGATGTTCCAAGCTCCGTGCCAAGGATGCCTGTACTGCTTTGGGGCCCTGGGTCCAGGGCGATCTCAGACCGAGGACTCACCTCCACATGGGGTCAGAGGCTTGGCTCAGGTTAGGGCAGCGTCCAGAGCAGTGGCCAGCGCCAAAGCGGCAACAGTCCCACCGTCTCCTGGGAGAGCTGAAATGAGGGCGCATTCGCGTGGCCGGCTCGGGCATAGGGTTCCCGTGAGCCTGAGGATAGGACTAGGGTTAGGGTATAGTGGACGGCTAGGGATAGGGTTAGGGCCCGAGCCAGGGACGCTCCAGCGCCCGATCCGCCAGCAGTGCTGTGGTTACCCGGAGGGCTGATTCAAAGGCGCATGGCACGATGCAGCCAGACTTAGCATTTGGCTTCCAGGGCCCATCTCTTTGGTGGACCCGGCTACAATGGGGCATCTGGAAACCCGTTGTGCCTCCATATCCGGTCTCGGCGAACGTCCCTTTGATGTTTCACACTCCGTGACGAGGATGCCATCACCCCTCCTGGGCCCCCGGTTCGAGGTGTTCTCGGACCGAGGACTCAGCTTCGCATGGGGCCAGAGCCTTGGCAAGGGTTTGGACGGCATCTGGGGGAGCGGCCAGGGCTGGAGGGACACCAGCACCACGATCCCCCGGGAGGGCTGAAATGAGGCCTCATGCTCGGCGCAGGCTCAGGTGCATGGTTGCGGTGAGCCTGAGGGGTAGGGCTTAGGTTAGGGTGTGGTGGAGGCCTAGGTCTAGGGTTAGGGCCTGAGCCCGGGATGCTCCAGGGCCTAATCTGCCGGCAGTGTCATGGTCCATCCAGAGGGCTGAGTGGAGGGTGCCTGGGATGGTGCCAGCCACGTCTAGTGTTGGGCTTCCAGGGCCCTCCTCCTTAGTGGGACCTGCTGCGGTTGGGCCCACTGACACCCATCGGCCGTTGTTTCCGGGCTTGGCAACTGTCGTGGTGAATTTTCTCGTTCGGTGCCAAGGATGCCTGCACCACTCTGGGCTCCCTTGTCCGCGGGGGTCGTCAGCCCGGACACGTGGCTCCACATGACTCCAGAACCTTGTCTACGGTTAGAGTTGCGGCCAGGGGAGACACCAGGGAAGAAGTGGCACCAGTCCCACGATCTGCCTGGAGGGCTGACTGGAGGGCTCATGCACAGGGCAGGGTCAGGTGTAGGGTTCTGGTGAGTCTGATGGGTGGGCTAGGGTTAGAGTGCAGTGGAGGGCTAGGGCTAGGGTCGGGGCCCAAGCCCGGGAAGCTCCAGGAACGGATCTGCCAGCAGTGCCGTCATCAACCTGGAGGGCTGAATGGAGGGCGCCTAGGACGGTGCTGCCCAGGCCTAGTGTTTGGCATACAGGGCACGCCTCCTAGATGTGCCCCACTCTGGTGGTGGCCCCAGACTCCAGTGGTGCCACTGTTTCTGGGCTTGGTGACTGTTGTGGTGATATTCCAAGTTCCATGCCGAGGAAGCATGCACCGCTCCGGGGCTCCATGTCCGTGGGGTTCAAAGACCAGAGATGCGGGTCCCCACAGGCCAGAGCCTTGGCTAGGGTTAGGGTTGTGGCTGGCGGAGTCGCCATGTCTGAAGCCGCACCAGTCCTGAGATCTCCCTGGAGGGCTGAATGGTGGCCCCATAAGCAGGCCCCGGTCATGTGTAGGGTTCTGGTGAGCCTGAGGAGCGGGACTAGTCTTAGGGTTTGGTGGAGGGCTAGGGCTAGGGTTAGGACCCGAGTCTGGGACGCTCCAGGAACTGATCCACCAGCAGTGCTGAGGTCCAGCGGGAGAGCTGAACGGAGAGCGCATGGTACGGTGCTGGCCGGGCCTAGCGTTGGGCTTCCAGGGCCCGCCTCCTCGGTGGGCCCAGCTCCGGTCGAGCCCCCAGACACCTGTCGTTCCACTGTTCAAGAGCTTCGCAACTGTTGTGCTGATATTCCACGTGCCATGCCAAGGTATCCTGCTCCACTCCGGGGCCCCGATTCGGCGAGTTTCTCAGACCAGCGCCCGGCTTTGGTGGGGCCCCCAGTCACCCATTCAGCCCTCCATGGAGATCGAGGGACTGGTGCCACTTAGGTCCCAGTGACTCTCCCAGCCGCAAGCATAACCCTACCCAAACCTCTGGCCCCATGTGGAGCCAAGTCCTCGGTCCAAGAAAGCCGCAGACCCAGGGCCCAGAAGCGGTGCAGGTGTGCTCAGCATGGGGTGTTGACCATCACCACGACGTTCACCGAGCCCAGAAACAGCAGCACTAAGGGTGTCCATAGGCCCCACCGTCACAGGGCCCACCGACGTCGCGGGCCCTGGAAACCAAACACAGCCTGGCCGACACCGTGCCATGCGTCCTCAACTCAGCCCTTCGGGTGAACCACGGCACTGCTAGCGGATTGGTTCCTGGAGCATTCCGGGCTCAGTCCTTAACAGTAGCCCTAGCCCTCCACCATACCCTAATGCTAGCGCTGCCCCTCAGGCTCACCAGAACTCTTCACCAGACCCTGCATGGTGCATGGACCCTCCGTTCAGCCCTCCAGGGAGATCGTTGGACTGGTGCCGCTTTGGCCCTGGCTTCTCCCCAGGCCACAACCTTAACCCTAGAACAGCCTCTGGCTCCACGGGGAGCCGCGTCCCCCGTCTGAGAACACCGCGACCCGGTGGGGCATGGGGCCCCAGAGCGGGGCAGGCTTCCTCGGCATGGAACATGGAACATCACTGAATCAGTCACAAATTCTGGAATCAGGGGCAAGACGCCTCTCCAGGGGACCATCGGGGCCGGGCCTACCGAGGAGGCGGGCCCTGGAAGCCTAACGTTGGGTCTGGACGGCACTGTCACAGGCGCCTTCAACACAGCCTTCCGGGTGGACCGAGGCACCGCTAGGGGATCGGGCCCTGGATCGTCCTGGGCTCGGGCTCCTACCATGTTCCCAGTCCTCCACCAAACCCTAACCCTAGCCCCGCCCCTCAGGCTACCTGAATGCATCACCTAACACGGTCCAATACATGTGCCCTCCGTTTAGCCCTCCAGGAAGGTCGCTGACCACTGTCCCTGACCCTGACCGATCCCCAGGTTGCCGCCATAACCCTAGCCAAGGCTTTGGCCCCATGGGAAGCCGAGTCCCCCGTCTGAGAACACCGCGACCCGGGCACAGAAGCGGTGTAAGCATCCTCGGAATGGAGTGTGGAACATCACCGTGAGGTTTGCCGTGCCTCGATGGCGGCGACGGTTTTCCAGAGGCCCCACTGTAGGCAGGCCCACCGAGGAGGCTGGCCCTTGAACCCAAACGCTAAGCCTGGCCAGCACCGTGCCCTGTGCCCGCAACTCAGCCCTCTAGGTGGAAGACAGCACTCAGTGCCCTCAGATCAGGCCCTGGAGCGTCCTGGGCTAGGGCGCTAACCCCAGCCATGGGCCTAACCACCCCCTACCCCTAGCCCTATCCCTCAGGCTCATGGGAACCCTACACCTGAGCCAGCCTATCACATGGGCCCTCATTTCAGGCCTCCAGGGAGATCGCGAGACTGGTGCCGCTTTGACGCTGGCCACTCCCCCCGGACTCCGCCCTAACCCTAGACAAGGTTCTGGCCCCATGGAGAGCCAAGTTCTCAGTCGAGAACGTCACGTTCCCGGGGCCGAGAAGTGGGGTAGGCTTCCATGGCATGGATGTAGAACATCAACACGACGTGTGCTGAGCCCACAAACGGAGGAACGACGGGTGTTCGGAGGCCGCACCGTAGCCAGGCCCACCGAAGTGACGGGCCCAGGAAACCAAACACTAAGCCTGGCAGGCACCGTGCCATGTGCCCTCACCTCAGCCCTCTGGGCGGAACACAGCACTGCCGGCATTTTGGGCCTGGGTCATCCCGGGCTTGGGCCCTAACCCTAGCCCTAGGCCTCAGGGTCACCGAACCCTGCACCTGAGCAGGCCCCGTGCAAGGGCACTCACTTCAGGCCTCTGGGGAGATTGCGGGACTAGTGCCGCTTTGGCCGAGGTGACGCCGCAGGCCGCAACCCTAACCCAAGCAAAGGCTCTGGCCCCATGGGGAGCCCTGTCCCCGGTCTGAGAACCCCGCGGACACGGGACCCCAGAGCAGTGCAAGCTTCCTTCCCATGGAATGTGGACATCACAGCAACAGTCCCCAAACCCGAAATCAGAGGCACGATGGCTGTCCGGGAGCCCGACTGGAGCCAGGCCCACTGGGGAGTCAGGCCCTGGAAGTGAAACTTTAGGCCTGGCCGGCTCCATCACAGACGCCCTCGATGCAGCTGAAGTCAAGTCAAACGCTTAACCGACTGAGCCAACCACGTGCCCCAACTGTGTTTTGTAACGTCACTAACTTACTGAAACCACATAGTAACGGAGTGCTACATTCTGCACAGTGTTGTTTCTCACTGTTGAGCATACTGCATTTCCTTTACGGTCTCTGCCTCTATTTTCTAACACTGCTAACATACTGAAACATGACGTTTTTTGAATGATGCATCCCCCACTGTGTTCTTTCCCAGAGTTGAGCATACCACTTACCTTATAGTTCAATACATGTGTTTTCAAGCCTCACTAACCTTATGAAACAAGATTGTCACTGTCTCCTGCATTCCTTACAGTGTTGTTTCACAGAGTTGAACGTAGTGAACTTCCCTCCTTATTCACCGCATCTGTTTTCAAACGCACTAACAGAGTGAAGCCCGATGTTAGTTGAATGATGGGTTCCCCACAGTGCTCTTTCACAGAGGTGAGTTTATAACATAGTTTATAGTTCCATGCATGTGTCTTCAAACGTTACTAACTTCGTTAAAAACAATGGTAACTGAATGCTGCGTTCCGCGCAGTGATGGTTCAGAGTCGAACACACTGCACTTCCCTCACAGATCTCCGCATCTGTATGTTAATACTACTAACATAGTGAAAATTGACGTTAGTTGAATGATGCATTCCCCACAGTGTTCTTTCACAGACTGGAGTATATGACACTTTGCTTATACTTCCATGCCTGTGTTTTCTAACGTTGCTAACTTAGGGAAACAACATGGTAACTGAGTGCTACATGTCGCACAGTGTTTTCTTCTCAGAGCTGAGCATACTGCCTTTCCCTCATGGTCTCCGCATCTATTTTCTAACACTACGAACATAGTGAAACATGATGTTAGTTGAATGATGCATTCCCCACTGTGTTCTTTCCCAGAGCTGAGCATACCACTTACCTTATAGTTCAATGCAGGCGTTTTCAACCTTACTAACCTACTAAAACAAGATTGTCAGTTTCTGCTGCATTCCTTACAGTGTTGTTCCATAGAGTTGAACATAGTGCCCTTCCCTCATTTTTCTCCGCATCTGTTTTAAAACACACTAACATAGTGAACTATGATCTTAGTTGAATGATGGGTTCCCCACAGTGCTCTTTCACAGAGTGGACTTTAATAACACTTTCCTTATACAGGCCTGTGTTTTCTAACATTACTAACGTAGTGAAACATGACTGTAACTGAGTGCTGTATTCTGCACCGTGTTGTATTATAGACTTGCACAGAGGCACTTCGCTCTTCATTCCCCGCATCTGTTTTCAAACACGACTAACGTCCTGAAGCATGACGTTAGTTGTATGTTGGGTTCCCCAGAGTACTCTTTCACAAACTGAACAATTTGCTTATACTTCCAGGCCTGGGATCTCGATTCCATTGGTTATGTGTCTTTTTTTGTGCCAATACTATCTTGATGATGACAGCTTTGTAGGAGAGGCTAAAGTCTGGGATGCTTAGGTCTTCAGTCCTGCTTATCTTCTTGTAAATTCCTTTGGCCTACTTTTCTTCTTCTAAATTCCTTTGGCTCTTCTTTTCTTTGGTGAATGCGACGTATCCCATTGATTGATTTGCGAATATTGAACCAGCCCTGTAGCATAGGAATGAATCCCACTTGATCATGGTGGAGAGTTCTTTTAAAGTGCTGTGGAACTCGATTTGCAACTATCTTGTTGAGGATTTTTGGATCTGTATTCATCAAGGATAGTGCTCCGTTGTTCTCCTTTTTCGCTGGGTCTCTGTCTGCCGTGGGAATCTCAGTGATGCTGGCTTCATGAAATGAGTCCGGGAGTTTCCCTTCGATTGCTATTTTTAGGAATGGCTTGAGAGGAATGTGTCTGTGTTAAACGTCTGGAAGAATTCCTGCAGGGAAGACACCGGGGCCAGGGCTCTTATCTTTTGGGAGATTTTGGACAACTGATTCCACGTCTTCCCTAGGCATGGGTCTGTTCAGGTTTTCCATCTCGTGCCGTGTGACCTTTGGCATTGAGTGTGTGTTTAGGAATTTGTCCATTTCTGGGAACGTGTCCAATCTCTTGGCATAGGATTTTGGATTGTATCCCCTGCAATGGCTTGGATTTCTGAGCGCTTGGGTGTAATCCGTCCATTTTCATTGATGATTTTGTTGCTTGGAGTGCTCTCTCTATTTTTCAGAACCCTGGCTGAAGGTTTGACACTTTTGTTCATTTTTTCCAATAGCCAACTCCTCGGTTCCTGGATCTGTTCAACGGTTTCCTTGGTATCTAGAGTGTTTATTCCTGCCCTGCTGGTTAAACTCCCCTTCTGCTCTTGGGGTTGGGATGCTCTCGTTGCTCTCCTTCTCGTTCCTTGAGGTGCTCTGTTGGATTCCATACTTGCGATTCTCCTGATTTCTTGAACTAGGCCGGGGGTGCCATGGACTTTCCGCTTCGGACTGCCTTGGCCACATCCCCTCGAGTTTGGGTGGTTGTAGTTTCATTTTCCTTTGTTTCCACCTATGTGAAAATTTCTTCTCTAATTGCCTGATTGGCCCATTCCTTCCTCCACCTCCATGTGTTCGGAGGTTTCCCAGACTTCGTCATGGGATTGGCTTCAAGTTTCCTAGTATTGTGACTTGCAAGTGTGCATAGGACGACCTCCATTCCTTGATATTGATTGAGGGATGCTTTATGTCCCACGATGTGATCTCTCTTGGTGAATGAGCCATGCGCACTTGAGAAGAAAGTGGATTGCATGGCCTCACGATGTAGAGTTCTTAAGATCTCTGTCAAATCCATGGGGTCCAAAGTGTCATGCATGTCCGTGGTTTCTTGAGTGATTTTCTGTCTCGCTGACCTCTCCATTGCTGTCAATGGAGTAGTAACGACCCCTGGTATTAGCACATTCCTATCCGTAAGATTGTTTCTCTTTCTGATGACTTGTTGGATATATTTCGGTGCTTCTGTATTCGGTGCACAGACATTTCTGATCGGTAGCTCTTGCTGATGGGTCGATCCTGTAATGATGATATGTAATGATTATATAATGCCCTTCTTTATCCCTTGCTACTGTGTGTCCTTTAAGGTCCATTGTGTCTGACAGGAGGATCGCTGCTCCGGCTTTCTTGGGACTCCCAGTAGCATGATGTACGTCTCTGCATCCCCCGATGTTCAATCTGAAGGTGTTCTCCAGTCGGAAATGAGTTTCTTGTAGACAGCAACGAGGTGGGTTTTGTTTTCTGATCCCTTCTGCTCCTCTACATCCTTTGATTGCAGCATTCAGCCCCTTTACATTCAGTGTCATCACTGAAAACTATGGGTTTAGAATCATCGTGTCTTATGTGGAGCTCGCGGTGGTGTCTCTAGTACCTTGCGTTCCTTGCAGCATTTTGCTCATAGAGTCCCTTCGGATTTCTACTTTCCTTTTCTTGTCTTTTTTTCTGATAAACAATTGTTTCTCTTGTAAGTTATCTTGCATCCCGCTTGAATTTGTTGTTTACAAGTCGTTTCCTGTCAAGTTGGTCTCCATAGAACACCCAGTGCTCACCCCTACAAGTGCCCTCCTCCATGCCCATCGCAGCTCCTTCCCCCCGTCACCCATCAGTCCTCAATTCGGTCTCAGCATTCAAGAGTCTCTCAGGGTTTGCCTCTCTCCCCCTCCTCCACTGTTTGCCCCCATCTTCTCCCCCACGGGCCTCCGTTCAGTTCCTTCTAATCCTCCTAGACGTGCAAACATATGGTATGTGTGTCTCTCTTCCTGACTTATTTCACTCAGGATAGCACCTTCAAGGTCCATCCAAGTGTCTCTTCATGGCCAGATTGCATTCTTTCGCATTGCCATGTCGTATTCCATCGTACAGAAGAGCCACATCTTGGCGATCCATTGGTCCGTTGATGGACACTTAGGCTCCTTCCACGTTTGGGCTATTGTAGGGCTGCTATGGACCTTGGGCTACACGAGGCCCAGTGCATCTGCACTCCTGGATCCCTTGGGTCAATTCCTAGCAGTGCCATTACCGGGTCTGAGGGGAGTTCTATTGTTCATTTGTTGAGGAACCTCCGCATTGTTTTGCAGAGGGGCTGCGCCAGTTTACATTCCCAAAAACAGTGTAGGAGGGTGCCCCTTTCTCCACATCCTTGCCAGCATCTCGAGTTCTCTGATTTCCTCATTTGAGCCACTCTGGGGTGTGGTGGTATCTCAGTATGGTTTCGATTTGTCGTTCCCTGATGAGGAGGGATGCTGAGCTTCGTTTCCTATGTCTCTTGGCCATCTGGATGTCCTCTTTGGAGACGGCTCTCTTCCCATGTTCTGCGCATTTCTTCCCTGGGTTGTTTGTTTTCCGGGTGTGGAGTTGGGGGAGTTCCTTCTCGATTGGGGGGATGGCTCCTCTATCTGAAATGTCATTTGCAACTCTCTTTCCCCATTCCGTCGGTCGCCTATTAGTGTCATGGATTGGTTCCTTTGCCGTGCTGGGGCATTTCATCTTGCCGAGCTGCCGATCGTTTATTGTTGCTCTTGATTCCCTTGCTTTTAGGGATGTGTCAAGTAAGAAATTGCCGCAGTGGAGGTCAAGAAGGTGGTTCGCTGCTTTCTCCTCTACGGTTTGGATGGTTGCCGGTCTCACGTTCAGGTCTTTTTTCCGTTCTGCGTTTCTTTGTGTGTATGGGGCGAGAAAAATGGTGTAGTTTCATTCTTCTGCAGGGTGCTGTCCCCTGCTCGCAGCACCATCTGTTAAAGACGATGTCTTTTGTCCATTGGATATTCTTTCCTCCTATGTCCAAGGTTCGTTGGCTGTATACTTTTGGGTCCGATTCTGAGTTGCCAATTCGATTCCATCGGTCTATGTCTCTGTTTTTGTGCCAATACTGTCTTGATGATGACAGCTTTGTAGGAGAGGCTAAAGTCTGGGATGCTGGGGTCTCCAGTCCTGCTTTTCTTTTTCCCGATTTCTTCGTCTCTTCCAGGTCTTTTGTGGTTCCGTACACAGTTGAGTATAGAGTGTTCTAGTTTGGAGAAGAATGCTGCTGCAGTTACGATTGAGATTGCCTTGAAGGTGTAGATTGCTTTGCGTAGTCATGATATTTTCACAGAGTTTCCTTCTCCAATCCGTGAGCGTGGAATGGTTTTCCATTTCTTTGTGTCTTCCTCAATTTCCTTCAAGAGTTTTCTATAGTTTTCATCATAGCGATGTCTTCTATCTTTGCTAAAGTTTTCTTCCCAGGCACTTTAGCTTTGCTTGTGCGTTTGTGGATGGGATCCGTTACTTGACTTCTCTTTCCGCTCCTTCATTGTTGGTGTACCCAAATGCAACGGATTTCTGTGTTGGTATTGAGTGTTTTGCAACTTTGCTGCATTCATGGATCAGTTCTGCTAGGCATCTGGGGGAGCCGGTCCGGTTTTCCCCGTAGACTAGCAAGCCTGTGCGAAACGTGAAAGTTTGACTTCTTTGCCAATTCTCATGTCCTTTATTTCCCTGTGCTGTCCCGGGTCTGATGCCGGGACTTGTAGCACTATGTGGAACAAAGGTGGTGAGAGTGGACATCTCTGTCTTGTTAGTGACTTCACGGGGGAAGCTCTCAGAAGTTCCCCATTGAGGATGATGTTAGTAGTGGGCGTCCCATGGATGAATTTTAAGATGGCAACGTCAGCTCCTTCGATCACGACTTTCTCCGGGAACTTTATGAACAAGGGATGCTGCATTTCCTCGATTGTTTTTCGGCCTCTATGAACAGGATCCTATGGATTTAATGATTTCTATGCTGCAGGCGACCTATCCCGTTGATTGATTTCCGAATATTGAAACAGCCCTGTAGCCCGGGAATGAATCCCGCATGATCATCGTGGATAGTTCGTTATATGTGCTGCTGAATTCGAGTTGCAAGTCCCTTGTTGAGGATTTCTGTATCTGCATTCATCAAGGATATTGGCCTGCTCTTCTCCTTTTTCGCTGGGTCTCTGTCTGACGTGGGAATCAAAGTGATGCCGGCCTCATATGATGAGGCCGGCAGGTTTCCTTCGATTTCTAATTTTTGGTATGTCTCGAGAGGAACGTGTATGTGTTCACCGTCGGGAAGAATTCCCCAAGGAAGACATCGGGCCCAGGGCTCGTATCTGTTGGGAGATTTTTGACAACTGATCCCGTTTCTTCACTAGGTATGGGTGTCTTCAGGTTTTCTCTCTCCTCACGTGGGACGTTTTGGCATTGAGTGTGCGCTTAGGAATTTGTCCATTTCTTCCGAGATGGCAAATTGGTTGGCGTGTAATTTTACATCGTGTTCCCTGACAATGGTTTGTATTTCTGAGGGCTTGGTTGTAATCAGCCCATGTCCATTCATGATTCTGTCCATTAGGGTGCTCTCTCTTTCCTTGTGGAGAAGCCTGGCGCGAGGTTTGACAATTTTGTTCATGTCTCTCCAACAACCAACCCTTGTATTCCTCGATCTGTTCAACGGTTTATTTGGTGTCTATAGTGGTATTTGTGCCCTGACGTTTATGACTTCCCTTCTCCTACTGGAGGTGGGGATGCCTTAGTTGCTCTCCCTCTAGTTTCTTTAGGTGCGCTGTTGGGTTCTGTACTTGTGCCGAATCTCCTAATTCCTTGAACTCGGCCTGGAGTGCCATGGACTTTCCGCTTAGGACAGCCTTGGCCACCTCCCATAGAGTTTCGATGGTTGTATTTTCATTCTCACTTGGTTCCACATATGTTAACCTTTCTTCTCTAAGGGACTGATTGGCCCATTCATGCTTTAATGGCCCATGCTTCTTTAACCTCCGTGTTTCTGGAGGTTTCCCAGACTTCTTCCTGTGACTGATGTCAAGTTTCAAGGCATTATGATCTGAAAGTGTGCACGGTAGGATCTCCATTCTTTCAAATGTATTGAGGGATGCTTTATGTCCCCGTATGTGATCTATCTTGGGGAACGTGCCATGCGCACTGGAGAAGAACGTGAATTCCTTGGCCTCGGTATGCAGAGCTCTCAAGACATCGGTCAGATCCCTCTGGTCCGTTGTGTGATTCAAGTCCATTGTTTCTTTAGTGATTTTCTGTCTGGTTGACCTATCCATTGCTGTAAGCGGAGTATGAAAGTCCCCTGCTAGTAGCACATTCTTATCGGTAGGGGTGTTTCTGTTTGGGATTCATTGTTTTAACTATTCAGGCGCTCCCATTTTCGGCGCGTAGACATTTACCATTGTTACTTCTTCCCGATGGATGGACCCTGTAATCATTACATAATGCCCTTCTTCATCCCTCGTTATTCTCTTTAATTTAAAGTCCACTTTGTCCCCTAGAAGTCTGGCTACTCCAGCTTTCTTTTGGCTTCCCGTAGCACGATAGACATTTTTCATCCCCTTCCTTTTAAGCCGAAGGTATCTTCCAATCTAAAATGCGTTTCCTGTGGACAGCGAACACACGCATGATGTTTCTCTATCCATTCTGCGACACTATGTCCTTTGACTGGTGCATTCAGCCCATTCACATTCAGTGTTATTATTGAAATACGTGGGTTTAGAGCCCTTGTGTCCTTGGTGGGGCTCGTGCTTGTGGTGGTGTCTCTGGTGCCTTCGTGCCTTGCAATGCTTCCCTCCGAGAGTCCGCCTCAGGGTATCTTGTAGGGCTGGCTTCGTGGTGACAAATTCTTTCCATTTTGGTTTCTTTGGAAAGATTTTCTTTCTCTCCTTCTATTTGGAATGGCAGACTTGCTGGAGAGAGGACTCTTGGCTGCGTAGCTTTTCTGTTCGTCACATGGAAGATCTCCTGCCATTCCTTTCTGGCCTGCCAGGTTTCATTAGATAGGTCTGTCACCACTCTGATAGGTTTCCCTCCGTATGTTCGGGCCCTTTTCTCCCTCGCTGCCTTCAAAGTCTCTCTTTGTCCTTATATTTTGCCATTTTCGCCACGCTATGGCGCGCAGAGGATCGATTCAGATTACGTCTGAGGGGGGGTTCTCGGTGCCTCTTGTATTTCAACGTTTCCTTCCTTCCCCACGTTGGGGAAGTCCTCTGCTATGATTTGTTCCAGGACTCCTTCAGCACCTTTCCCTCTCTCTTCGTCCTCTGGGATTCCGATGATACGGATATTGTTGCGTTTGACTGTATCACTGAGCTCTCGAACTCTTCTTTCATGGTCCTGCATCAGTTTGTCTCTTCTGTGGTCAGCTTCTTGTTTCTCCATAACGGTGTCTTCTAAATCACTTATTCTCTGTTCTGCCTCTTCAGTGCGTGCATCGGACACCTCCAGTTGATTATGTATTTCACTTATCGCACTTTTTAGTTCATCATGCCTCGTTTCGTTCTCCAGTGTTGTTGGTAGCCCTGGTTTCTTGGATGTCCTCGATGCTTTCTGCAAGGCCGGCGATTAATTTTACAATGATTGTTCCAAACTCTTGTTCTGCTGCTTATATCTGCCTTGAGCGCTTCATTGGCTGTCAGTTCTTCTTGGAATGTCTTTGCAGGAGAGCTCTGTCGTTTCGTCCTTTGGGTTAGCTTTCTGTCTCTCGTTAGTTTTACAGACTTGTTGTGCTCTCTGCACCTGGGAGCGCTGCTGTACCCAAGGAGACTCTTTGACTGTCCAGGGCCTATCCTATCCTTCCGGAGAGTCTTCCTTGAACGGTGTCTCTTGGTCTCTCTTGTTGAGACCTTGGTTAGTTCATTTTCCTACTCGTAGTGGGATCTGGGACGCTCCGCCCTGCGTACACTGGCTTGTTTCTGGAGGTAGCCCTGGAGAAGGAAACCTACAGACCAACACCCAGGGGACAGAGGGACACGAGTGCACAGACGAATCCAACAATCCCGCGAACCGAGAGGAAAATCTAAAACGTAATGAGGACAGACGGAGGAGGGCAAGGCGAATGACAGAAAATAAAAACACATTACAACGCCAAAAAGAAGACAAGGGAAGGGAGAAAGAAGAAAACCGATAGACAAAGATCGGTTCAAAGCATATGACCAGATTTCCCAGCTACAATTACATAGCCGGGCGTATGCAGTGCTGGTTGAAGAGCACAGAGGAAAGAGAGGGGTGATGGGGCGGAGACGAGGCAAAATTGGAAAGGGAACGAACGGGCAGAAAGGATGAGAATCTTTTGTCAAAGAGCTAAAGGGTGGACTACGGTTGGGGAAGTGAGAGAAAGACAGTGGTGTTATCCAGAGAAACTGTCTAGTCTGATTAGTCCCGAGAGGCTTTGTTATGCCGCCATTAACGGTTCCGCTGGTCAGTGCTTCCCTGTTGCCGGCGGTTGGGTGGAGGGTGGGGAAGTGTCGCAGCCTCAGATCCGCCCAGGTCAAGCAGCAATACAACCCAAGTGCGTTTGGGGAACGTAGCAACTTCAGGTCCGCAGAGTCCGGGTCGCAACCGCTTTACCGGCCGCCGCCGGCTCAGCACGAAACTTTTCGCTCACGCAGCCGCCGCTTCACCGGGCGCCGGGCGCCACTTCCCGGCGCCTCCTCCGCCGCCGCTTCAGCGGGCAACTTTTCGCTCACGCACCCGCCGCTTCACCCGGCGCCGCCGGCGCCACTTCAGCGGCTCGCCGCTACCGCCGCTTCAGCGGGCCGAAGTCGCGCGCCACTGCCGCTTCACCCGGCGTTGCTGGACCGCCCCCGCAGGCGTTGCTGCCGGTTCGCCGGGCCGCCGCCGCCGCCGCCGCCGCCGCCGCCGCCGCCGCCATGGGTGGTGCCGGGCGCACGGCAGTTTAGTTTCTCCTGAAGCCTTCTGGGTCCAGGGCACCTAGTTTAAAGGCAGCACCCCAGCCAGTGCTAACCAACACTGTCTTTCCAAGCCCGGGTTTCTTTGGTGTTTGTTTCTTTGTTTGTTTTCTTTTCTCCTCTCCAGGGACGGTTCTATGAGCAATCTCAGCATTTCTTTCCTTTCCCCTGGACTGCAGCGGCTCTCCACCCCTGGCAGGTTTATCACTCACTGCAGCTGCATGCAAGCCGGGTTCCCTCCCCTCCCTCCGTAGCTCTGATTCCCGTCCCGCTTTTATTTTCCCCAGTTAACACTCACGCACTTCTAAGGTTTCCTTTCCTGTGTATCCCGTCTCTTTCTCTTCCCAGACTCCTGTGGCTCGGCGTCCTATGACTTCAGGCCTTCTCGGTTTGACAGATGACTGAAGCGACATATACGGTGCTCCCTCCATCTCCGCCTTCTTGCCTCCTCCTCTCGAGTGTCCTTATTAAGAAGGGATGCTGTATTTTGTCAAATGCTTTTGCTGCATCTATCAACAGGATCCTACGCTTTTAATCATTTCGTTGTCAACGCGAGGTATCCCACGGACTGATTTGCGAATATTGAAGCAGCCCTGTAGCCCGGGAATGAATCCCGCATGATCATCGTGGATAGATCTTTATATGTGCTGCTGAATTCGAGTTGCAAGTCCCTTGTTGAGGATTTCTGTATCTGCATTCAAAAAGTTCAAAAGTGCCCTCCTCCATGCCCACCACCTTCCTTCCCCTTCCTCCTCTCCATCAGCCCTCAGTTTGTTCTTGTCATTGAAGGGTCTCTCATGGTTTGCCTCCCTCCCTCTCCCCCACTATATTTCCCCTTCTTCTCCCGCACGGGCCTCCTTTAAGTTCCTCTTAATCCTCCTATACGTGGAAATATATGGTATTTGTCCTTCTCTGCCTGACTTATTTTACTCAGGATAACACCGTCAAAGTCCATCCAATTTGCTACACACTGCCAGATTTCATTCTTTCTCATTGGCATGTAGTATTCCATTGTATATCATCAAGATGATCAGCCACATCTTGATCCATTCGTCCATTGATGGACGCTTAAGCTTTTCCCATGTTTTGGCACTTGTTGAGGATGCTGCTATGAACATTGGGGTACACGTGCCCCTATGCCTCCGCACTCCTGGATCCATTTGGTACATTCCTAGCAGTGCTATTTCTGGGTTGCAGGGGAGTTCTATTGTTAATTTGTTGAGGAACCTCCACACTGTTTTCCAGAGGGGCTGCACCAGTTTACATTCCCACCTACAGTGTAGGAGGGTGCCCGTTTCTCCACCTCCTCGCCAGCATCTAAGCTAAGTTTTAGATATTCAACTCTGTGAAAAAACACCGTGGGGAACCCATCCTTCAACTATCATCATGTTTCACTATGTCAGTACTGTTTGAAAACAGATGCGGATACCAATGAGGGAAGTGCAGTGTGCTCAACTCTGAAAAACAAAGTGTGTAGAATGCAGCATTCATTTACCAGTTGTTAGCAATATTTGGAAACCCATGCCTGGAAGTGTAAACTAAGTATTATATAATCAACTCTGTGAAGGAATACTGTGGAGAACACATCATTCAACTACCATTATGTCACTATCTTGGTAGTGATAGAATACAACACAGAGACCAATGAGGGAAGTGGAGTGTGCTCAACTCTGTGAAACAACACTGTGTGGAATAGAGTATTCAGTTACAAACTCGTTTCACTAAGTTAGCAATGTGTGAAAACTCATGCATGGAAGTATATACAGTGTTATAGAGTCAAGTCTGTGAAAGAACACTGTTGGAACCAAACCTTCAACTACCATCATGGTTCAATATGTTAGTAGTGATTAAAAAGAGATGCAGAGACCAAGGAGGAGAGTGCAGTGTTTTCAATTCTGTGAAACAACATTTTGCGGAAATCAGCATTCAGTTAAAATCTTCTTTCACTCAGTTAGTAATGTTTCAAAACCCATGCATAGGAGTATAAGCTACGTGTTATATAATGTTTTCTGTGAAAGTACACTGTGGGGAACCCATCATTCAACTATAGCATGTTTCACTATGTTAGTAGTGTTAGAATACAACACAGAGACAACTCTGTTACAACTCTGTGAAATAACAGTGTGCAGAATACAGCATTCACTTGCTATGTTTTTTCACCAAGGAGCTAATGTTTGAAAATGCATGCATGGAGGTATAAGGTAAGTGTTGTATACTGAACTCTGTACATGAAAAGTGAAGAGAATGCATCATTCAACTGACATCATGTTTCACTATGTTAACAGTGATAGAAAACAGGTGCCTAGACGGAAGGGGAAAGTGCAGTACATTCAAATCTGTGAAACAACACTGTGTGGAATGCGTTATTCAGTTCCCATGTGGATTCAGTAAGTTAGTGATGTTTGAAAACACACGCCTGGAAATATAAGCTAAGTGTTATATACTCAGCTCTGTGAAAGAACACTGTGGGAAATCCATCTTTCAACTAACGTCAACACTCACTCTGTTAGTAGTGTAGGAATACAATGCAGAGACCAATGAGGGAAGTGCAATATGCTCAACTGTGTGAAACAAACCTGTGCAGAATGCAGTATTCAATTACCATGTTGTAATGTTTGAAAAACAATGCATGGAAGTATAACCTAAGTTTCATATACTCAACTCTGTGAAAGAACCATCATGTTTCACTCTGTTAGTAGTGATTGGAAATATATGCTGAGACCAAAGAGAAAAGTGCAGTACATTCAACTGTGAACCAACAGTGTGCGGAACACCTCATTCGGTTAAAATCGTGTTTCACTAAGTAATGTTTGAAACCACATACGTGGAAGTACAATGTAAGTGTTTTATAGTCAGCTCTGCGAAAGAACACTGTGGAGAACGCATCATTCAATAAGCGTCATGTTGCACTATGTTAGTAGTGTTAGAATTCAGTTCCAGAAACCAAGGAGGGAAGTGCGGTATGCTCAACTGTGTGGAACAAATCTGTGCGGATTGCAGTATTCATTTACCTTGTGGATACAGTAAGTTAGTAATGTTTGAAAATGCATGCATGGAAGTATGACCTAAGGGTCATATACTAAACCCTGTGAAAGAAACTGTGGAGGAAGGTTGGAGGCCAGATGGTGGAGAAGTAGGGAGCACCGTACATTTCACTAGCCCCCTTCTCTCAAACGGAGAAGGCCTAAAGCCATAGGAACCCTTACAGAATTCAGAAGTTTGGGAGAAAAAAGAGACAGAGTCCACAGAGAAAACCTTATAGCGTGATTGCAAACCGGGGAAGATAAAAACTTGCCAGGACTGGAGACACAGAGGGGGCGGGATGCCCCTTTGTGGGGAACCGCAGTGAGTCTAGGGGTAAAAAGAAAGAGTGGCTGAAACTGCTCAAGACACTGTCCCTGTCGCTGGAGAAGAGAAAATCCTTCACTTGGGACACAGAGGGATCCGGTTTTCTGATGGCCAGCTGACCCTCGGCGGGACGCCCTCGTCCCAGGCGACCCCAGGAGAAAGTGCTCCTCACTCGCCAGCTCAACCTGGGGGAAAGCCGTGCCTTTGTGTTTATAGCTCAGCTGGATCCCCAGGGGGAGGCGAGAGGCTTGAAACTGCTCTGAGGGACTCACCCATGAGTTTGTATTTGGGCGATGGGACACAGTGGAACCCGGTTTCCTGCTGTCCAGCTGACCCACTGGGGTCAGGACGCACTCCTCTCAGCCGCCCCTGGTAGAAACTGCATCCCGCTCGCCAGCTCAAACTGGAGGGGGTGGGGCGGCCGCGCCTTTGTGCTCTTGGCTCAGCTCGATCCCCGGTGGGGAGAAGAGAGACTTGAAACTGCACTGAGGGACTCGCCTGCGAGTTTACATTTTGGGCGATATCAATGGGGCACCCGGTCTAAGATCTGGAAATGAGGTCTGGCTTGGGATATAGAGCACAGCCCACCTTGGGTACACCCCTGGCACAGAGAGATTAGACCCAGAAGAGTGAGTTGCAGTGCTTGGTTCGAGAAGGGACTGGGGCGCCGCCACTTTTCTCCCCACAACCACCAAGGCAGGAACCCCGCAGGACACAATGGAGGCTAAAACCTGCCTACACCAAGCCATGCCTATCCCCGCTAGAGAGCAGCCTTTTTTTTTTTTTTTTTTTTTTTTTACAGGAGCCAAGGAAAGACCAACATGGATGCAATGTTGTGATTAATTCTGGTCACTGGCTTGCTTAAACAGTCACATTTCATCCATTATCTAGATGTATATTCTATGCCTCCACTGCTAACTTATTATCTTTCTCTCTCTGGAGTAATCAGACTACATAGTTTCTCTGAGTAGCATTATTATCATTACTATTGTCATTTCTTTGGCCTCATCTGTAAACATATTCCCCAATTTCTCTCTCTGAATGAAGCCTCTTAGTCTTTCTGCCTGCCCATTTCATTTCCAATTTTGTTTCCTCCATGTTTCCTCTTCCATCAGCACTTCATACACCCGGATCTTTATATGTAGCTGGGAATTATGGTTCTATGCTTAGACTGTACTTTGTCTATTGGGCTTTTTTCTTTTTTCTTTTCTTTTTTCATTTCTTCCTTTTTATGTATTTTTATTTTTTTTGTCTTTCCCCCTTCCTCTTTATCTTTAATGTGTCCCCTTTTTTTTTCTTTTAGTTTATCGCTTTTAGTTTGGATGTTTCTTGGATTTGTCTGTGCATTTCTGTGCCTTTGTTCCCTGTGTGGTTGTCTGTCTTTTTTCCCCAGGGTTACCTCAAGAAACAAGCCAAGGTACACATGGAGGAGAGTCCCAAATACTACGACGATTAGGAAATTAAAATGACCAAGGTCTCAAGAAGCGAGACCAAGAGACACCAAAAAAGAACACTTTCTAAATGGACAGGCCCTGGACAAAGAGCCTTCTTTGGTACAACAGAACTCGCAGGTGCAGAGTGTATAAAAAGCTTTTAAAACTAACAAGAGATAGAAAGCTAACCAAAACGGTGAAACGGAAGAACTCACCTCCAAAGAAATTCCAAGAAGAACTGACAAATAAAGAACTGCTCAAAACAGATATAAACAACATAAATGAACAAGAATTTAGAATAATAGTCCTAAAATTAATCACTGGGCCTGAAAAAGGTATGAAAGACATCAGAGAAACTATTGCTGCAAATACTACGGAGCTTAAAAATGGTTGTGATGAAATAAAAATGCTATAAATTATATGCAAAATAAAATGGAGATGGCCAATGCACGGATTGAAGAAACAGAAAGGAGAATAAGTGATTTAGAGGACACAATTATGGGAAAAGAGGAAGCTGAGAAAAAGAGAGATAAACTGATCCAGACACGGAAGGAGATCCTAGTGAACAGAACATACCCATACCATAGGAATTCCAGAAGAGGAAGAAAGAGGGAAAGGTGTTTAAGGAGTCCTCGCACAAATAATAGCAGAGAACTTCCCCCTCTGGGGGAGGAAACAGATGTTGAAATCCAAGAGGCACAGAGAACTCCCCTCAGACGTAACTTGAATCGATCTTCTACATGACATATCATAGTGAAACTGACAAAATATAAAGACAAAGAGAATTCTGAATGCAGCTAGGTAGAAAAGTGCGATAAGAAACAAAGGAAAATGTATCAGAGTGGTGATAGAACTATCGACTGAAACTTGACAGGCCAGAAAGGAATGGCATGAAATCTTCAATGTGATGAACAGAAAAAATATGCAGCCAAGAATTCTCTATCCAGCAAGCCTATCATTCAGAATAGAAGCAGAGGTAAAAATCTTTCAAATAAACAAAAATTGAAAGAATTCGTCACCACTAAACCAGCCCTACAAGAAATCAGGAAGGGGAGAGAGGGGCAAGATGGCGAAGTAGGGAGCTCCTTACATTGCACTTGCCCCCATATCTCACATGGAGAGGACCTGAAGCCATAGAAACCATTACAGAATGCAGGAGTTTGTGAGGAAAGGGAGACAGAGGTCCCTGAGAAAACCTTGTAACATGAGTGCCAACTGGGGAAAATAACATCGGGCCAGGACCAGAGATGGAGAGGGAGAGGGACGATCCCCCTCTGCGGGGAATGAGAGGGGAAAGAAAGAGGCAGAAACTGCTCAGGACACGGTCCCTATCACTGAGGAACAGAAAAACCTCCTCATGGGACACAGAGAGACCCGGTCTCCGGCTCTCCAGCTGAGCCTAAGCAGGATGAACTTATCCCAATCCCCGAGAAAACAACTGTGTGGGCGCCAAATCCCTGCGCGCCAACTGCCCGCGTGCCAACTCAACCTGGAGGGGCCACGCACTGACGTCTTTGTGCTTCTGGCTTGGCTGGACCCCTAGAGGGGAGGCGAAAGGCTTAAAACTGGGAGATTTGCCCGCGAGTTTGTGTTTCGGGTAATGAGATACAGAGGAACCCGGTTTCCCGCTCTCCAGCAGTCTCGAGCACTCCCAGGGGACCCCCGTCCTTGCTCGGCAACCAGACCTGGAGGAGAGGGGAGCAGTGGCTTCTGTCTCAATCCCCAGGGGGTATGCAAGAGATTTGGAATTGCCCTGAGGGGTTCGCCTGCAAGTTTGTGTCTACGGTAATTTCAGTGGGGCGTGCAGAATGGGATTTGGAAATGAGGCCTCGCCTGGGATATAGAGTACGACCCACCTTGGCTGCGACCCTGGCACGTGGAGTTTACACACCCAAAAAAGTGACGTGCAGCGCTTGGTTCAAGTAGGGACTGGAGCGCCGCCACTCTTCTCCCCACAACCGCCAAGGTAGAACTCCCGTCTGACCAATTGGATCAAACCATACCCATGGAGCTGCTCTCCTCCTCCTTTTTTTTTTTTTTTTTTAAATCGGAGCACTGGCCTGATTAATTCTGTTCCCTGGCATGCTTAAACAGTCACATTTAATTCATTCTGTAGATGTAAAATCTACACCTACCTACCTTTTCATCTCTTTCTCTCTGGAGTAATCAGACTATACAGTTTCTCTGGATAACACCAGCATCTTTCTCTCACCTCTTCAGCCATATTCCACCCTTTTGCTCTTTGAAAAAACTTCTTATCCCTTCTGCCTGTTCATTCTATTTCCAATTTTGCTTCATCTCCGCCATGTCATCTCTTTCTCTGTGCTCTTCAACCAGCACTGCATACACCCTGCTGGTTGTATTTGTAATTGTAGATGGGAAATCTGGGTATATGCTTTAAACTGTTGTCTATCGGGTTTCTTCTTTTTTCCTTCTTTTTTCCTTTTCTTCTTTTTGATTTATTTATGTATTTTTATTTTCTATTATTGCCTTCCTTCTTCCTTCTTTTCTCTTTACTCTGTCGTTTTCCCTCTCAGTTTGCATGTTTGTTGGATTTGTCTGTGTGTTTGTGTGCCTCTGTTCCCAGTGTGTTTGTCTGTCTGTTTTCTTCTCCAAGGCTACCTCAAGAAACAAGCCACATGGTGGAGTCCCAAATACGAGTAGGAAAATAAAATAACCAAGGTCTCAACAAGAGACCAAAAGATACCATTCAAAGAACACTTTCTGAAAGGATAGGCCCTGGACAAAGAGTCTTCTTGGATACAGCAGCACTCACAGGTGCAGAGACCATACTAAAATGACGAAACAAAAGAGTATTGGCACAAAGAAATTCCATGAAAAATCGACAGCTAAAGAACTGCTCTAAACAGATATAAGCAGCATAAAGGAACATGATTTTTAAACAATAATCATATAAATAATCGCTGGGCTTGAAAAAGCATAGAGGACATCAAAGAAACTATGGCTACAAGCAACATGGAATTTAAAAATAGGCATGATGAATTTAAAAATGCGATAAATGAGATACATAATAAACTGGAGACATCCCATGCATGGACTGAAGAGGCAGAAAGGAGAATAAGTGATTTAGAAGACACCATTATAGAAAAAGAAGAAACTGAGGGAAAAAAAGAGACAAAATGGTCTAGGACCATGAAAGAAGAGTTCTAGAGCTCAGTGATACAGTCAAACGCAACAAGATCCGTATCATAGAAATCCCAGAAGAGTAAGAGAGAGAGAAAAGTGCTGAAGGAATTCAGTCACCATCTTGTTCCAGAAATCAGCTGTGTTTGAAAACACATGTACTGAAGCATTACAGAAGTGTTACATACTCAACTCAGTGAAAGAACCCTGTGCGGAATGCAGCATTTAGTTACCGTCTTGTTTCATTAAGATAGTAATATTTGAAAACACATGCTGAGATGTAAAAGATAATGGTTATATACTCTACTAAAGATAATGGTTATATACTCTACTCTGTGAACCCTGTGCAGAATGCAGCATTGAATTAACATCTTGTTTCACTAAGATAGTAATGTATGAAAACAAATGCTTAGCTGTAAAAGGTAAAGGTTATATAACAATCTCTGTGAAAGTGCAGAAAACAAGTAATCAGTCACCATCTTTCTCACTAAGTCAAAATGCATGAAAACACATTCTTTGAAGTATGAGGGAAGCTATATATACTCAAATCTGTGAAAGAAAACTGCAGAGTGCATCGTGAAATCTTATTCACGAGCTTTTGTATGAAATCACAAGTTTAGAACTATAAGGGAAGTGTTATATACCCGACTCAGTGAAAACACAGTGCGGATTGCCAAATTCAGTACCATCTTGTTTCACTAATAGAGTAACGTATAAAACCCATTCTTAGATGTAAATAATTGTTTCACTTATTAGAAGCCACATGTATAGAATTATAAGGGAAGTATTATATACTCAGTGAAAAACAGGGTGAGGTATTCAGTACCATATTGATTCACTAATATAGTAATTTATGAAACCCATTCTTAGATGTAAAAGTAAGAATTATATACTCAGCTCTGTGAAGGACAAAGTGTGGAAAGCATAATATACTTACCATTTTGTTACACTAAGTCACAATGTGTGAAAACACATTCCTTGATATAACGGAAGCATTATACACTCAATTCTGTGATACAACACTTTGAACAATGCATCATTCTGGGCCCATCTTGTAGCACACAGTTAGTAATGTTTGAAATCCCATAAACAAAAGTATAACAGAGGTGTTATACTCAACGCTTTGTAAGAAAACTATACTGAATGCAACATATATTCACCATCATGAATCACAAAGTCATAATGCTTGAAAACACAGTCACTGCAATAGAGGGGAGGCGTTATACACCCGACTCCGTGAAAAATACTGTGCGCAAAGCATCATTCAGTGACCATCTTGTTTCAGGAAGGGAGAAAAGTTTCAAATCACATGTGTAAAAGTGTACGGGAAGCGTTAGATACTCAATCAGTGAAGGCACAAAGTGCGGATTGCGGCATTCAGTGACCATCTTGTTTCACTAAGTCATAAGGTGTGAAAACACATTCTTTGTAACATAAATGAAGCGCTGTGTTCTTGACTCTGTGAAAGAACACTGTGCGCAAAGGAGCATTCAGTTACCATCTTGTTTCACTAAGTTAGAAACGTTCTGAACCACATGTATAGAAGAATATAAGAGAAATGTTTAAATACCCAACTTAGTGAAACAACACGGCAGGGAAATGCAGCATTCAGTTACTGTCTTGTTTCACTCAGATAGTAACGCATGAAACCCAGGCTTAGGCGTAAAAGGTCAGGCTTTTCTACTCAACTCTGAAAGACACAGTGCAGGAAGAAGCGGTTCTTTACCGTCTTGTGTAACTAAATCCTAATGTTTGAAAACACAGTCTGGGGAGGATAAGGGAAGCGCTATACACCCGACGGTGTGAAAGAACACTGTGTATACTGAAAGTATAAGCTAACTGTTATATACTCAACTCTTTAAAAGAATGCTTTGGGGAACACATCATTCGACTACCATCATGTTTCACTATGTTAGCAGTGATTGAAAACAGATGTGGAGACCCATGAGTGAAGTGCAGTGTGCTCAACTCTGTGAAACAACACTGTTCTGAATACAGCTTTCAGTTAAAAATTTTTTAAACTACATTAGTAATGTGTGAAAACACTAGCCTGTAAGAATAAACTAAATTTTATATACTCAACCCTGTAAAAGAACACTGGGGGAATCCATCATTCAACTATCATGTTTCACTATGTTAGTAGTGATTAAACACAGATGCGGAGACCAATAATGGAAGGCAAGGTGCTCAGCTCTGTGAAATGAGGGAATACTCTCTGGAATACAGCATTCAGTTACCATGGTGTTTCACTACGTAATGTTTGAAAACACTTGCATGGAATTATAAACTGAGTGTTAAATACTCAACCCTGTGAAAACAAACTTTGGGGAACATATCATTCAACTAATGTCGTGTTTCACGATGTTAGTACTCTTAGAACACCAATGTGGAGACCAATGTGGGAAGTGTAGCAAGCTGAACTCTGAGAAACACTGTGTGGAATGCAGCATTCAGTTACAATATTGTTTCACTAAATTAGTAATGTTTGAAAACATGCATGGAAGTATAATCTGAGTGTTATATACTCAACTCTGTGAAAAAATACTATGGGGAACCCATGATAAAACTAACACCACAAAGATATCCCTTAAAGTTGAAAAAAAAAAAAAACAGAATTCATTTTTCATTCTATTATTAAAGAGAGAATAGACCGATGAGTTTATGTTCCTATACTAGCTCAACTAAATTAAAAATAAGTCTTTTCTTTCTCATCCTGATTAGTGGTTTCTTTGTAGAATGATCCAATACTTTTTGTTGAAGACAGAAGACCAGGTTTTGAGACTTCTGCTCCTGCCTTTTGTGACTATGACTGAGTTAAATGTTAGGACTTCCTTCTTTTAACTTTTTAATGAGGACATTAGTTTCTTCATTCCTTCCTTCCATTAAAGATTAATTGAATCTTGACCAGTCATGGTACTGCATGGTAAGTTTCCAAAGGGATCACCACCTAAGATTCTTCCTTTATATATATTTTTTTGGTTCTTATTATTTTAAAAGATTTGATGTACCAAATGGACTGTGTATTTTGTGTTTAGTAACATGGCTTTTTTCTATTTAAAGATATATGGGGTTTTTTTTCTATAAAAATATCTAAAAGGAGACATTTAGAAGTAGGAACCACAGCTTCTGGTTAGCTGGAGATAATGATTCCAGCCCAAACAGGAAAACCTTACTGTTGAGAGTTTATGTTTAATCATATCACTAATAAATGGAAATGGTATTTCCATTAGGTAATTTGTGTTTGTGTGAGAGATATTTAACATATAATTATATTAGTTTTGGGTGAGGTTTAGTGATTCAACAATTATATACATTATGAAATGTTCACTGTGATAAGTATAGTTACCATCTGGCACCATACAAATTTATTACAATTTTATGGACATAGTCCTTGTGCTGTGCTTTTCATCCTTGTGACTTATTTATTTTATGACTAGAGGTTTGTACCTTTTAATCCCCTTCACCAATTTTGTTTTTTTTATTTAATTTTTAAAATATTTTTAAATTTATTTCTGAGAGAGAGAACGTGAACAAGGGAAGGTCAGAGAAAGAGGGAGACACAGAATCTGAAGACGGGCTCCAGGCTCTGAGCTAGCTGTCAGCACAGAGCCTGATGCGGGGCTGGAACCCATGAACCATGAGATCATGACCTAAGCCAAAGTCGGATGCTCAACCGACTGAGCCACCCAGGCACCCCTAATTTAATTTAATTTAATTTTAAATTCCAATATAGTTAACACACAGTGTTATATTATTTTCAGGTGTACAATATAGTGATTCAACAATTCTATACATCACCCAGTGTTCGTCATGACAAGTACACTCCTTAATCCCCACCATCTACCCCCCTCCCATCTTGTCTCTGGAAACTATCACTTTGTTCTCTTTAGTTAAGAGTTTGCTTCTTGGTTTCTCTCTCTTTTCCCCCTTTCCTCATTCATTTTGTTTCCCAAATTCCAATCATGAGCTTGATGATATGGTATTTGTTTTTCTGTAGCTGACTTCTTTTACTTAAAATTATTGTCTCCAGCTCCATCCAGTTGTTGCAAAAGGTAGGATTTCATTATTTTCTATGGTTGAATAATATTACATTGTATATATTTATAGATACCACATCTTCTTTATCCATTCATCAATTGATGGATCTTCCATAATTTGGCTATTGTAAATAGTGCTCCAATAAACATATTCCTTTGAACTCGTGTTTTTGTATTTTGCCGGTAAATACCCTGTAGTGTGATTACTGAATTGTACAGTAGTTCTGTTTTTAATTTTTTGATGAATCTCCATACTGTTTTCCACAGTGGTTTCAGCAGTTTGCATCCCCATCAACAGTGCATGAAGGTTCCTTTTTCTCCACATCCTCACCAATGCTTGTTTCTTGTGTTTTTTATTTTAGTCATGTGACAGGTGTGAGGTGATAGCTCATTGTGGTTTTGATTTGCCTTTCCCTGATGATGAGTGATATGAGCTTCTTTTCATGTGTCCGTTAACCATCTGGATGTCTTCTTTGGAGAAATGTCTGTTAATGTCTCCTTCCCATTTTTCTTCAATGTTTATTTATTTATTTTGAGAGAGAGAGCAAGCGAGCAAGCAGGGGAGATGAAGAGAGAGGAAGAGAATCCGAAGCCAATTCTGTGCTCTCAGCACAGAGCCTGATGTGGGGCTCCAAACCATGAACCTGAAGATCATGACCTGAGCTGAAACCAAGGGTGCAATGTCTAATGGACTGAGCCACACCCAGGCACTCCTTGCAATTTTTTAATTGCATTGCTTTTGTGGTACTAAGTTGTATCATTTCTTTCTTTATTTTGGATACTAACCCTTTATCGGATATGCCATTTGCAAATATCTCCTCCCTGTAGGATCTTTTAGTTTTGTTGTTTCCTTTGGTGTGCAGAAACCTTATTTTGATGTAATCTTGGTACTTTCTATTTGCTTTTATTTCACTTGCTTCGGGAGACATATCTAGAAAAATGTTGCTATGCTCAAAGTCAGAGACATTACTGCCTGTGCTCTATTCTAGGATTTTCTGTTCTAGGTTTCAGGTCTCACATTTAAATCTTTCATCCATTTTTGAGTTACTTTGTGTGTATGGTGAAAGAAAGTCGTCTAGCTTCATTTTTTTACATGTACCCACCCAGTTTTCCCAACACCCTTTTTTGAAGAGATTGTCTTTCCCGTTGTATGTTCTTTCCTCAGTTGTTGAAGACCATATAATTGTGGATTCATTTCTAGGTTTTTCGTTCTATTCCATGGATCTATGGGTCTATTTTTATGCCAGTACCATTCTATTTTTATTACTACCACTTTATAATATAGCTTGAAATCTAGCATTGTGATACCTCTGGTTTTGTTTTTCTTTTCAAGATTGCTTTGGCTGTTTGAAGTCTTTCGGTTCCATACAAATTTTATGATCGTTTGTGTTAGTTCTGTGAAAAATGCTGTTGGTATTTTGATAAGGGTTGCACTAAATCTGTAGATTGTATAGACATTTTAATAATATTTGTTCTTCCAACCCATGAGCATGGAATGTCTTTCCATTTCTTTGTGTCATCTTGAATTCATTTTGTCAGTTTTCAGAGTAAAGGTCTTTCAATTCTTTGGTTAAGTTTATTCTTAGATATTTTATTATTTTTGGTGCAATTGTAAATGGGATTATTCTCTTTTTTGTTGTTTTTTTAATTTTTTTTGGTGTTTTTTGGGGATTATTCTCTTAATTTCACTTTATGCTGCTTCATTATTAGTGTGTAAGAATGCAGTGGATTTCTATACATTGACTTTGTATACTGCAACTTTACTGAATTCATTGATCAGTTCTAGTTTCTTTTTTGTGGAGTCTTTAGGCTTTTCTATAATAATATCATGTCATCTTCAAATAGTGAGTTTCACTTCTTCCTTACCAATTTGGATGACTTTCTTTGTTTCCATTAGATAAAGGAAAAAGGATTTAAGTGATTTTAAGCTTTTAATCAGTTTGTTAACAAGGGTTATTTACATACAGGCACCTTACCTTTCTCTTTTTTTACACTTTCTTAGGGGGGGTTCCCCTAAGTTACACTTAGGGGGTTCCTAAACATCCCCAGATCATTTCTGGCACAAAGAGAAGACAAGATTAGCTTCATACATAATATCAATGAAATTAACATTTCCAGGTAGCTCCATTTCATGCATCTTATCCATTATGTTGTTTAAAAATATTTAAATTGTTGTAAAGATACCTGCTACTATTTTTCAAGGTTACTTAAGAATCTGGAAACTCCAAGGTCAGATCGGGGAGAGGATTTTTTTTTTTTCTAAATTGCTCTGATCTGATCATTCAAAGGACATAATATCATCAAGCACTATGTTTTTGGCTTTGAGTTTGTTAGCAGATGCTTAGCAAAGCGGGAGATCATTTCACATCCATTTGTTAGATGCTTGTGGAAAATGATTCATCTATCCAGGAAATAATATATCCTTAAAGTCTTCTCAATGAGCTGTGTCCTTATTTGAGCGCAGGTCAAATGGTTTGAGGGATCACTAAAGTCACTGGGCTGAGATGCAAAAACTTGCAATTGAAAACAATATGTCTAGGAAAAATTATGTTCCAAAAACACTCTTGAACCTTTGGATTTAACTTATAAAGAGTTCATTGTCTTCCACTTTTGACCCTACTCCTTCCCTGAGCCTCCAGAGATGACAGTTTCTATTCCTGTCTGTTTGATGATCTCTGGGAACAAGTAACATTTGGCTGACTATTTCAAAATATTCATAATGAGCATAATGTGAATGAGAAAGACTCAAGGAACCAAAATATGGCCTCTAGATATTTTTTCACTTAGTATTCAATTGAATTTAACATTTAAAAAATATTTGTATAGGCTAGGGTTTGTGGGATTAACTTATTTGTTGTTTCCTTATTGCCCTTAAGAAGTTTCCAGTGAAATGGAAAAGTTATAACATACACAGAATTAATATAGAGCAAGCTGAAATTACTATAGATAAAACAATGAAAGACAGTAGACCACAACATTTTCTACTGAAGAAAAAATGTTGCTCAGCTTCTGACATAGATGCTCCTTTTAGGAGAGGGGCAATTCACACTAATGGTGTAATTTAAAAAGCTTCCCTAGACTGACATTTATGTCAGGATAGAATTAGGTGAGAAGGGTTCAAGAACATTTATGTAAGAGAAGCAGCAAAAGAAAATGACCCCATAACCTGTCTTTAAATTTTTTTTTTACTTTATTTATTTATTTTTTGAGAGAGAGAGAAACAAACAGAACATGAGTGGAAGAGGAGCAGAAAGAGAGGGAGACACAGAATTTGAAGCAAGCTCCAGGCTCTGAGCGGTCAGCACAGAGCCTGACTCAGGGCTCGAACTCACAGAACCCTGAGATCATGACCTGAGCCAAAGTCAGATGCTTAACAGACTGAGCCACACAGGCACTCTCGCCCCCCCCATAACCTATCTTAAAATGTCCTTTGCAGAGTTCATTTTTCTGGTTGGAACATCCAAATCTGTTTCCTGAACACCTTGCCCTTCATTGTTGAAAGCTAGATGTTAAAAAAGGAGTCAAGCCCACTGCATTTTCTTTGTAGTACAGTTTAATTTGCTTTAAAGAAAATGAAACTTGAAGGCTCTATTGTTAGCACAGGGCAATTGCAAAAGCTTTAAGAGTCTATTATTGTTGGAAATGCTTGTCACATTTTTTTTTTATTAGAATGAATTGCTAAAACAACACTGTGTGAAAACCATAGTGAACTTTGAGGTGCGGTATGGCTTATAGTAACAGAAACTAATATTTAATAATAGAAACTAATATTTATCAATCAGGTATTTACCAGGCATTAGACCAAAAGGGTTTTTTTTAATGTTTTATTTATTTCTGAGAGAGAGAGCATGAATAGGGGAGGGTCAGAGAGAGAGAGGGAGACACAGAATCCAAAACAGGCTCCAGGCTCTGAGCTAGCTGTCAGCACAGAACCCGATGCGGGGCTCGAACCCTTGAACAGTGAGATCATGACCTGAGCCAAAGTCGCACGCTTAACCGACTGAGCCACCCAGGCGCCCCTAGGCCAAAAGTTTTATACACATAATGCCATTAATCTCACAAGACGCTATGAAATAAGTACTAGTTTCATAATTTTACACATGATAAACTAATGTTAAGAGAACATAAGTGATTTTCCTAAGGCCACACAATTAGTGGATAGCAATGTCAGAACTAACACTTATCAATACTCTGAAGCACATTTCTGTGAATACACATTTACTTGGTATCATGTTAATATCAAGCTGAAAGGTGGGAACCCTATTATATACAAAACAATCTTCAGGATATTAACCATTTGATCTGGGGAAGTTTATTTTCCTCCTCTCACAATACATCCCCAATGACCTTGTGAATGCATTTGGAGAATAGCAAATTTTTCTAGTCAACCAAGGATTAAAGAAAGCTTTTCTTTTAAACTTCACAGTGAACAAGAGCGCCTCAAGTCTTTGATTACTGATGAGCTAGCAGTATCTCAGTTCAATAGAGCAAATATTAATCAACCACTAATCGATATGCCAAGCTGCTGCATGCATTCTGGATATCATAGTTGACTGCACTCCTTGCAAAGTGACAAGTGTAGGAAGGACTGCGATCTCCAGTGAGCCAATCAAGAAATCTGAGTTTTGATGAGACCAGATAGGAGAATAGCCCTTTTTGGCAATTTGTGCAGTGGGATCCAGCTTGTCAGGAGTTTCTTTTCTTCCTTCCACTTGGGCCCCATCTCCTCCTCTCTTTAGGAGTCCACAGAAATTAAAATAAGACCTTCCCAAGAAAATATTGAAGGCTTAGTATTATTTGAACCTAAGAGCACCTGAAAACACAGATCATATTATATCATTATTTTCCTTAAAAACCTTTGATGGCTCTTTATTCCGTAGACTAGAAAAGTAAGGCCCAAATCCTTAGTACGATAGTCAAAACACTTCAGATGTGGCCTTAACTTGTTTTTTTTTTTTTTAATACTTTTTAAAATGTTTATTTATTTATTTTCAGAGAGAGAGAGAGAACACATGCAGGGAAGGAGAATGAGAGAGATAATCCCAAGCAGGCTTCCTACTGCCAGTGCAAAGCCCAACGCAGGGCTCCATCTCATGAACCGTGAGATCATGACCTGAGTAGAAACCAAGAGTTGGACACTTAACCAACTGAGCCACCAAGGCACCCCCAATCTGTGTTTTCTTTTTAGTCTCACATTCTACATCATTCCACCCACCAGATATACTACTGTATAAGAAACTTGAACTCTAGAAGTGAATTTCACGTTTATCACTTACTGGATATAATCTTGGATAAGTTCCTAAAGTCTGTTTCCTCATCTCTAAAATGGATATGATAATAGCCAAATCTCCCCCCATTCCGTGTCTTCCATTATCTTTTCTTGCTATGGACCATCCATGCTGGAATTTCCATCTGTGATATTATGATATATTAAGAAATATATATTTTGGTCTTCCTCCCTTTGATCCTGACACTCAGCTCTTAAAACCTCTGTGATCTCCTAAGAGGTAACAATAAGAAATAAACCTGAAAAAGCATCTTTTGTTTCTCATAACAACCCCCTTATTTAAGCAGCACCTGAGTTGTTAATAAGGTCGGTTTTGAAAGGTCCCTATATAGAAGGGTGGGAATGGGGAGGGAAGCTAGTTGCTGAAGGAACCAACCACATGATCAGACATGTGATTGGGGATGTGTGTAACTTTCAGCTCTCCCTGCTCTGATTTCTGAGGAAAGGGGAGAGCTGGAAATTAAGTTTACTGACCAATGGCCAGTGATTAAATCAGTCTTATGTATGTAATGATGGCCCATGAAAATCTCTGATGTAGGAGGTTCAGAAAACTTCTACACTGCTGAGCATGTGGAGTTGCTGGGGAGTGGCACACAGGCAGCTTGTGGAAGCCCTTTATCCCCTCACCCATACTTCCACCCATGTATCACTTCCATTTGCTCTCTCTGAGTTGTCTTCTTTTGTGAGAAACCAGTAATATAGTAAGTAAACTATTTTCCAGAGTTTTGTAGCCATTCTAGATCATTATTAAAAATGAAGAAGGGAGGTCTCAGGGAACATGATGACTAAATCTCTCCTGGAATGAATTGTGCTGTTTCTTGTAGGGGACTTGACCCTACAGTCACCAGGGAGACCCAATATTTGGAGAGGCCCATGGAAAATTTACTTGGGTGAGATTGATTAGAGACTTTTACCTACTATGAGAAGTTGTCAGCAGCTTTTTTGCTAAGAATTAGATTATTTCAAATGAAGGGAAATCATGTCCATCTTGAAAAAAATAAAGGCAAAGAGGGATCTTTGAAGGGAAGGTTGGATTCTGACATTGGAAGGATGTACTGACTGAAGTGAAGAAAAGTGAAGAAAATCATCTTAGTGCATGAGCTGAAATAGGGAAAACCATGGCCGTATACTAAAGGGGACTTGTTGGGGTTGGGGCTGTCCAATGTTGTTTTTATCACACCAGTAAGCAGTTAATGCAATTCTTTATGGACACTGACTGGGTATCCCATAAATTGAACTAAGTTCTGACACTGTCTACCTAGAGTTAGCATCGGATCTCACAGGTTAAGAGCTCGGTCCCACAAGACTGACCTCTCCCCCAACTTCAGATGAAAATTACAAACCCCGGATTGCTACTTTTATTTCTGTTTGAGCAACTATAAATTACAGCTTCCTAACCTCCTGCCTCAGGTTTGATTAATTTGCTAGAGAGCCTCACAGAAGGAAATCAGTTTATTCACTGGATTATTGGTTTATTACAAAGGACATTAAAGGATTAAAAAAAGCCAGATGACGAGACACATAGAGCAAGTTTCCAAACATTCTATGTATCCTGAGAGATAAATAGAACAAGCTCTGTTCCTGTGGAGTTTGGGACCTTGAATGTGGCTATGTTTTGGTTCACTAACCTGTGAGCTCTGTGAACACCCTCCTTATGGGTTTTTATGGATGTTCCATTGCATTGACACAATTGATTAAATTATTGGCCATTGGTGATTGATTCAGTCTACAGTAAAGATCAGGGGTGAGATTGAAAGTTCCAAACCCTTAATCACGTGGTTGGTTTCCCTGGCAACCAACTCCTACCCTTAAGGATTTATATACGTCACCCCTTTAACATAGCTGTGGTCAGAAGGGGCCTCTATGAATAGTAAGATATTCATTTCAAGAATGCAGGACAAAAGACCAAATATCATAACAAAAGATGCTCCCATTGCTCTTATCACTCAGGAAAATAAGAGTTTGGGAACTGTGAGCCAGAAACCGTGGCAGAAGACCAAAATATACATTTATTATAAATTACCATATCACAGGCTACCGTGCAAACATCATTTTATTTGTTTATATGACCTAAAAAAGTTGGCAAGCATCTGCTTAAACATAATTTGTAAATCTAGTAAGTTACATTTGTGAGAATACTTCTCATAAATATTACATTTATAGGCTTAATAAAATACTTGTACCTTCCAGTTAAATTAATTGCTGTTAAAAAGAAACCACAGGCCCAAGGTAGAATCACTTCTCCTCAACGGCAAACCAAGAAGTACTTGCAATTTTAACCTCTCCAGGAGGAGAATTTTAAGCCAATCAATGTAGAATTTTCTGATCACCCATCTGTCACCAGGGTCCTCTCCATCTTCCCCCACCCCATGACCCTCTGATCCCTGCCTCCAAGGAAGATTGAGGTAATCTGCAGATAAGATCCTTTCTTTCTTCTCCTTCTTCTATGTGACCTTGCCTGAAACAATCTTTTTATTTTTATTTTTTGCTAATAACTTCTTGCCTCACTTTCCTTCCTATAAAAACCTTCCATTTTGTATAATTTCATCCTAGATGGAATGCTGCCTAATTCATGAATCTCATAATAAAGCCAATTAGATCTTCACATTAACTGGAGTGAATATATTTTTTAATGTTAGTCAACAGTGGTAGACAGGATAATGGCCTCCCAAAGACGTCCGCTGTCCTAATCCTGGGACCTGTGAACACATGATATTACATCTGCCAATGCGATTGAGATTATGGGCCTGAAATGGGAGAGTTAACTTGGATTCTCTTGATGGTCCCAATCTAATCACTCGAGCCCCTGAAGGGAAATCTCTAGCTGGAATCAGAGATACAGTAGAAGTGAAGACAGGAGACGTGAGGGAGAGGTCAGAGAGATGTGTAGTTTGAGGACTCCAGTACTGCTGGCTTGAAGAGGAGGAAGGGAACCATCATCAGAGAATGTAGGCAACCTCTTGCTGAGACAGCCCACACTCGGCAAGAAAAATAGTGCATTAGCTCCACAACAAACATACAACTGGATTCGGGTGAAGGCCTGAAAGAGCCTGAAGCAGAGTCTCCAGCAAGGAACATGGAAACACAGACTTGCTGATATTTTGGTTTCAGCCTGGTGAGACCAGTGTCAGTCTTCTGACCTACAGTGAAGTCATCAAATTTGTTGTGATTTGTGGAGAGAGCTGTAGAAAACTAACACACTCAAGACACTTCTACAATTAAATTTTAAAAATTAAATTAAGTCCAAAGGTTAATAATATGCCAAGTTCATGTCTATATTATGTTATAAATTACTCTAAAATCAAACACATTAATTCCATGGATTTGGTTTATTTCATCATCTCAGTAGTTGATTCTAAATCTCTGTGAGCTAAGTATGATTGCAGACTAAGCACTAAGGACGCTTTGCTGTTAAGAGCTACTTGGGAAGATGATTCCAAATTTGGAGTAACCTTCCCAGCTGAATGAGGCTGCATATCAGAGATTTTGGTCCATTCATAAGATATGAAGTTATAAACGCTTAGAACATTTTCTCCATGGCCCAGATTGTCCAATTTCAACTCCTTTTATTAACTTTGAGACGTCTGAGGACACCAAGTTCATGCCTTGTAAATTCTTCAAATTCTAGATAAGCTTTTGCCTAATTAACCTTTATCTCTAGATCAGAGCTGATGAAATTCTAAATAGCCAACCTAGTTATTTCACTACCGGATTTCATTCAACCAATCTATATCCTGCTTCTTTCTGAGTTCTGTATAGATTCTTCTTTCACAGGACCATGGCACTTATATTTAAATGACATCTAATTGAATTTTGGATGTTTGTCAAAGCCCTGACACCCTATGATTGCAAGAGTCATATTCGGTGACATAAATTGGTATATTTACACAGTGGCACTGCTTTCTAGCTTCCACAATCATTGCAGTTTGTGACTTTAAAAAAATAACCATGAATGCTGATGCCCAGAAGAAAATTTGAAATTTCATAAAATGATTTAAACATCAAAAGAGTAAATCTGTCTTATTTTCTTCATATAACACGCATTTCACATTTTGAAAAATACAAATAAATATAAAGTCACCTGGAGCATTCAGGTTTTCATTTCAAAAGAAAATAAACTTAAAGTCTTTCTTTAAAAAAAAGTACTTACATTCAGCAAGGATTAACCAGGCCCTGTTGAACATTTCTGCCCAGTGCTGTAGCAAATACAATAAAGGTAAAAGGTCACAGCACACAAATAATTTAAGACCTAGAAAACTATATAAGGGAAACATGCACAAAACAACCAGAGCCTATGTGAAATTTGTAGAAATGACTGTAGAAACTATATCTAGATGTGAAAAGAAGGCCAAAGAAGTTAAAATCTATGTCAAAGATGATTAGTTAAGGAACAATGGGACACCTTGGAAATTTCTAAAGGACTTAATGCAAAATGGAATGGCATTGAGAGGAAGGACACTAGATTTTTCTACAAAAACATACATTTAGTAATGATATTTTGTATTTCAAAATCTGCTATTATTTTTATCACCCTTATGTCTTGAAAAAAAACCGTAATGTTGTTCATAATAGCTATGATCCATCCAGCTCACATCTTTAATCTTGTTGTCAAAATGTCAATACTCAGAAACACAATGAATTATGAGTATATGCTAATTTGGTTAATAAATACATGAAGTACACAAGTGGAAAACATAAACAGGTTTGTAAGAATAATACAAGAATAAAAAGTATGAATTTGATAGATACAGCATAAAATTCCTGCTTTGCTAGGAATTTATTGCCAAGAGCCTAACGTTTGGAATAAAAACACCTTTAGGGAAGCGAAAAACGTCCTTAAACCCACAGAATACAGGAAAGGATACCCAGCAGAGCGATCAGCAATCCCATGTTTCAAAAAATTGTGTAACAATTTGTTAGATGTCCAAGATCAAGTCCAATGTGCTTTTAAAAATGGTTTAAATTACTAAGTTTGAATGCAAAATTTTAAGCAAATTGGCTCTTAGTCAATCTGATCATTAGGCATGATCTGTTTAGTGGATGTGCTACCACTGTAGACAGACACATGAGTGTGTAAGCCTCAGAAGAAGGGCAATGCTTTCAGGCAACAGAAAGGAAACCAGCCTTGCTATAAACTAACATATCTGACTATGGGATTCCAAGATGGAAGAAGGACGTGTGTGTGTGTGTGTGTGTGTGTGTGTGTGTGTTAAAATCAAATTGATACTTGTCCAAAAGGGTGACAATAACAACAGGATTGCCTTGATCTTTCTCAATTCAAAGTCACAGTAGGTTTGTGGGAAATCTCTCTAAGGACTTCAAGGGCATTATTTGGAATATCCTGTTTGGAGGAGGTTTAAATTACACTGAACTGGTAAGGCTCTGCCCATGCAGGATGCAATACTGTCATGTAATCATAGGCACAAACTCATCAGTGTTCAAAATAAACCCTGTGACCTTTATATCTTTCACCACTCAGGATCAGAGGAGATAGACCTACCATCAATGAGATAAGCTCCACATCAAACGAATACCCTTTTTGTTGACAGTTAAATCCTTTTTTAAAAATTTAACACGTAAGGAAGACATGCTAAATAGTGAAAATTTTAAAAAGGACAGGATTGAAGAAAAAAAAAGAACCATCAGGGATTACACTGCCAGAAACTCCTGTTTTAGTTTTCATCTTTCCAGTCTTTTCTTTTTGTATATATTTAACCAGTATATATAGGGGGGCATGTCATCTCAGTGGCTGTATAACTAGGAAGCAGGTCAATGAGTTCGGGTAGGGTCCATCAAAACTCTTTCTTGTCCCCTATTACCACCTTTGTCAGACTCCATAAATTTGTCATGCAAATCAATTATTCAAAGTCCTGTCTGAGACAAAATGTTAACTTCAAATTTGTCTCTCATTACAGGTCAAACAGTTGACTAGGAAGGATATGATGCCCTTCCCAAAACCTCTAAGTCACAAAAGGTTCCAAGTATTGTGGAACATGCCTAGCTCCACATGGAGGGGTTCTTTCTAGAATATTCAGGAGTTAGCGTCCCTTTGCCTTTAGCATTGTCCTCAGCAATGATTCCGGGTGACTGGAATGCTGCTGAAGGTGGCCAGTGGCTTACATATGGGATGGAGCTGCCCTAAATGCTCCTATTCTTTCTCAAAATTCCTATTCTAGGATCACAGAAAAATCTTTTATGCAAATTAGGAAGAACAGTGCCTACTTAGTTGCCACTTTCCAAAGCTGCCAAGTGAAAACAGTATCTCACTATTGCTTTAGTTTCCATTTCTTCAGTTATAAGCAAAAGTGGACATCTTCTTTTCCTGTTGATCTTTCATATCTAATCTATTTGAAATGCCTGTTTCTGTCATTTGCTTGTTTTTTTTTCTCCTGGGGCATTATTATTTTTGATTTGTAAGAGCTCTTTATATATGAAATCTTTTACTGCAGTTTTGCTAAAGTGAGGTTTTAGATTTTTTTGTATCTAAATCTTCCAGGGTTTTTTTCATTATAAAAATTTTCCACTGGATCAGCTTTCTCACCTCAAGATTATACACATATTTCTTAAGTGTTTTGAAGGGTTCTTTTATGACTATTTAATTTTTTGTAATTGACCCTTCAGTTTCTTGAAATTTGTTGTGGTGAACTGTAAAATAAGGATCCATCTTCTTTAAAAGAGTTAATTAATGATCAAGGTTTATTTATTTAGTAGCTCATCCTTAAACAACTGATTTACACATCTTTACCACCACTAAATTTTTCTGTTTCCAGTCATTCTTTTCTTTTTCTTTGTATTAAGGTGTCAGAATCCCATTTTTAAATTATTGTAGATTTAAAATATGTTATTTTTCATTATTCTTTTTTTCTCCCTGATGTTTTCTTGGCTATCCTTGCCTATTTATATTTCCAAATTAACTTCAGAATCATTTTGAGATTTTAATTACAATTTATAAATTAATTTAGAAAGCTTTCTTGTATTTTAAATACCGAATTTTCAAATGCAGCAACATTCTTTTCTTTTCTCTTCATATGGATACAGTATATTTCTTGTTTCAACTGCTTTTCATGAGTCCATATTTATTACTGTCATTATGAATGGTATCTTTTCTTTTTTGTATTTTCTAACTGTTAGGTATCATAACTGAAACAAATTTTGTACATTTATTTTGGAATTGCAAACTATTACATTTTGATTTTTTTAAAATAGCCTTTCAATTGATTCTTCTGGAAGTTCTGGACTAACAGTACTGTCATTTACAGCTAATGATAATTGTCACCTATCAAAGAGTTTTTCCTCATATACATTTGTTTCTTTGTTATAATGAGTACAATCTCTACAACAATGGTAAGTAATGGAGGTTGTGATGTTCTTGTTGCTTAATAGTTTTCTTCTTTTTTATTTTTTTTTATTTTTTATTTTTTTTTTAAATTTTTTTTAATGTTTTATTTATTTCTAGGAGAGAGAGAGAGAGAGACAGTGTGAGCAGGGGAGGGTCAGAGAGAGAGGGAGTCACAGACTGAAACAGGCTCCAGGCTCAGAGCTGGCAGTCAGCACAGAGCCCGACGCAGGGCTAGAACCCACGAACCGCGAGATCATGACCTAAGCGAAAGTCGGAAGCTTAACCGACTAAGCCACCCAGGCGCCCCAATAATCTTCTTTTTTAAAGTTATTTATTTGTTTGTTTGTTTGTTTGTTTAAATATTTAGAAAGTGTGGAAGGGGTATACAGAGTGGGAGAGAAAGAGAGAATCCCAAGCAGGATCTGCACTGTCAGCAGAGTCAGATGTAGGACTCAAACTCACCAACCCTGAGATCCTGATCTGAACCGAAATCAAGTCAGATGCTTAACCGACTGAGCCACCTAGCAGCCCCACTTAATAGTTTTAATGATTTGTTTCATTGGGAATGTTTTTAAGACAGCATCTTAGCCACCTTCTTAACCCCAGGCTCTCTTCATTGTGTCATGTGGGTGGAAAAATTGACCTCAATTTACTTCTTTTTACTAAAAAACAGCTTGTTCCTCTCTTTATGATGAAATGAGCATTCCCCATTTCCCTTTATTGACAAGGCCTGTCTCATTAAAGAGATCTACAGATGCTTTCCTGGGGACAGCCCAACCATAGCGCACCTCCATTGTGGGCTGCAACACCACCAGCAACTCTACCTCGGGTCTGCAGAACTGCCCACCCCAGGAGGCTCCTGTCCAAGAGTATCCCATGTCAGCCTGTACCCAGTAAAACCAGATGAAATGAAGAGCAGGGCCCTTCTCCAGTGGTTCTCGGCCATCAGGACGACTGCCTCCATTCTGCCTTGTAATGTGCTGTTTTTAAAAGATAGGCTTACTGATTTTGTCTGTTTTCATTAGAAACGTTGCAGACACTGAATAAATTTTTTAATAATTTAATATTTCTTTTTTTTTAATGTTTTATTTATTTCTAAGCGAGAGAGAGAGACAGTGTGAGCAGGGGAGGGTCAGAGAGAGAGGGAGTCACAGACTGAAACAGGCTCCAGGCTCTGAGCTGGCAGTCAGCACAGAGCCCGAAGCGGGGCTCGAACCCACGAACCGCGAGATCATGACCTAAGCGAAAGTCGGATGCTTAACCGACTAAGCCACCCAGGCGCCCCAATAATTTAATATTTCTAATTTAATGGTCAAATGTTTTTTGACCACTACGCAAGTTTAACATTTCTTCCTACATTTATGAGTTTGAATTTCCTTTGTGAATGGACATTATTCTTTTTGATTTGTAAGGATCTTAGGTTCCTTGTCCATTTGTTTCATTTTTTTCCTATTGCTTTGTATTAACTCTTTAAAAATCCTTGATTTCTGTCTTCAAATATTTTACTCAGTTTTCCATTTGTCTTTTACTTTTATTATATATATGTATATAGATATATATATATTTAATGTTCATTTTTTTATTTTTGAGAGAGGGGGAGACAAGAGAATCCCAAGCATGCTCCACATTATCAGTGCAGATTCCAATGCAGGACTCGAACCCACAAACCATGAGATCATGACCTGAACCAAAATCAAGAGTTGGGCATTCAACTAACTGAGCCATTCAGGTGCTCCTGTATGTATATTTTTAATTAAAGTATAATTAACATATAATTTATATTGGTTACAGGTGTACAGCATAATGACTCATTAATTCTATACATTACTCAGTTCTCATGATAAGTGTAGTCACCATAGAACATTATTACAGTATTATTGACTAAATTCCTTATGCTGCATTTTCCCCCCTGACTTATTTATTTCACAACTGGAAGTTTGTTGCTCTTAATATCTTTTAGCTGTTTCACTCTTCCTCCCACCAACTTCCCCTTTGCCAACCAGCAGTTTATTCTTTGTATTTAAGAATCTGTTTTTTTGTTGTTGTTTATTTGTTTTTTAGGTTCCATGTATATTTAAACCATATGGTATTTGTTTTTTATTTGACTGCCTTATTTCATTTAGTATAATATCCTGTAGTTCTGTCCATGTTGTCAAAAATGGCAAAATCTCATTCTCTTTTATGATTGAGTGAGCTTCCATTGGTTATATACACCACATCTTCTTTATCCATTCATCTATTGGTAGACATCTTGGGTTGCTTTCATATATTGGCTATTATAAATAATGCAATAAGCACAGGTGTACAGATATTTTTCAAATTAACGTTTTTGTTTTCTTTGGGTAAATACCTGCTTCAAGGAAGACTGTAAAGAAACTAATGCAAGAACTGATACTGACATAGAAAGCAGATGAATTAGCTTAAATATATACAAAGAGGCATTGCACTAAAAAAGATACATGCATAACTGGAATAATATTCAGCAATTCAAAGTTATATTTTGAAGAATATTTGGTAATATATAAAATGGCCATGTTGCATTAAAAAATACTAGTTATATCAAATATTATTTGCAATAAGACCCATGGGATTCTCTCAGGAGGTAAAGGAAATTGGTGTTTTAAATTTTTTTCTTATACTTCCTTTAGTCTCTAAATTTTCTAATATATATGTAATATATATTATATCCTTAAAAAGTATGAAGTTTGTAAAGAAATTAATAAAGAGATAGGTTTATTGAGTTGTATTTTACCTGTAGTAAATTCACTCATTTTAGCATATGACTCTGAGTTTTGAAAAATGCAAGCATTCATGTGATGACCACTAAAATCAAGATATAAAACACTAACACATATTTTTAAAGCAAGCATTTTGATTTGTTCAGATTAACATAATTGTCCCAGTGCTACACTTGGTCTTCACAAATAAAATATCTTCAAGTTGAGAAACTTGAACCAATGTATTTCTTTCCCATCCAAATCACATGTATACAGGATCCTTTATAAAACAGTGAAGGAAAAAAGGCATAGTTATCTGCTTTTCCACTTGGAAAGGCATGACCAAGTGTATACATGGAAACGGATCAACAGCTACTTGCAAATTCAACAGAAAGATTTCAGAATTCGAAATGGGAGCAAAGTACAAACATATACATCAGGAATGTAGTCAAGTTTCCCATTCAAGTGTTCCTGATCATCAAGATCTAAGTACAATAGGGCATATCTAGCCTTCTTCTTCCCGCATCCCTGTCAAATGGCTTTAGGTCCGCAGGCAGTTTCCCCTAATGGGGGGAACACCTTATCTAACCTCTCAGACAGAGGAATCTTTCTTATTAAAATACAACCCTTTTGCTTGGCACCTGTTACCAGCTCATTTGGGGCTGGCTCTCCAAGTTCAGTCTTCCATCTAAGGCATAGTTCACTCAAAGACAATTAGGCAGCATAGGGATAATTAACAGCCATGTAACCCTAATATATCATCTTCCTTTTCTGGCCTAGGTTTTCAGCTCTTACCACTTCAGGCAATTCTCTGATGACTCAAAAAGTACAACTTGTGATCAGCTGAGAACATAATCAGTAACTGCATTGTGCCGAAGTCCCCTATGTCTGATATATCTGAAAAAGCAACAGGGTAATTGTCCCCCCAACTCCAGGTTCTAGAATACTGATAGTTAACAATGCAAGCTAGTGGTAATCTTGGGCAAGCTCTTTAACCTCTTCAGTTTCCACATTTGTAATATATGATGATATAAACAGGACCTACATCATAGGCTTGTTGAATAAAGAGATAATATGTGAGAAAGTAAAAAAAATGGCTCTGGCAGCAGGGCTGTGATCTTCCTAACGGAACACAAACTTGATCAAAGAAGATAAGCAATGGCTCAGACAGAGCTGTCTAGACCATGGTTGAAACAAGCAGAGACAAGGCCATGTCACAATCACAAAATGACTAACCACCCCCCTCTTCAAACTTGTGCAATGACTACTTCTGTATTTATTTGTTTCCTTAGTAAAATCTTGATTGCTGTTTGAGCTGAGAATGTACTCAAAAACACATATTTTTGCCTTGACTCAGAGCTTCATAAAGCACCATGAGATGTGTCCTCACCTTGACAACTTGCTATAATCCTCTTGCCTTTAATATAACAACGATGAAGATGCCCCACCACCAAACTGTCCCCATTTCTAGATAAAATCCATTCCACAGCTGACCCTTGCTGTCTTAAATCCTCCTGAGGATCACCCAGAATAGTCTCAGCTCTACGAGAAGCCTCCCCTTGCCCCTCCTTCTGGGATGTCTCATGGTTCCCCAGGGTATCTTTTTTCCTTGCTACAGCCAGCTAAAAAAGCTAACTCTTCCCCAATGAGTAAAGTGTGCATTTTGTGCAGTGCCTTTTGGCCACTCAGAGTCTGCTTTGTTTCTAATAACACATTTAATTTGGCAGACTCCTGTTGTCAGCCATCCAGACCCTCTATCTCATTAGGCTTTTACAATCCCCCCGCAGAGCTATTTGGAGAATGTCATAGTGAGCCAAAGAGGCTTCTGGTTCTAAATGGTGCCTGGCTAAGTGCCTCTTTACAGCCTCTCCCCACTCCTCATCGAAGCCCACAAAGTCACAGAGAAGCCAGCTACAAGCAGACTGCCAACTCCATTCCAAAACCTTGGAAGAAGTGACACTAATTATAAACCACATGGATCAGGGCTCAGAACAAGACACTGTGCTTTTAGCTCATGGCACACTCAGGACTGGCTCACAAGTTAGATGCTTCAAAAACAGAGAAAAAGAAAGTTTGTTCCTCCCCCAAGAAATGCTTCCTGGCTCATAGATCCAGGATCAGACCAACCAGAAAATTGAGAAGGTATCTCTGCTACATGTGCTTCTCTGGGAATGACCTAGAGTTTTGTTACTCATCTCCACGGGTCCCCAACCTATCATCGTTCTATATCCAGGGAGAGATGAAATATTTCCCTGGGGGTAGAGGGATGGGGGAAGAGGCCAGGAGATAGAGAAGGAGGCAAGAAGGACTGGGGATGATACATCCACTACAATATAAGAATGGAGTGAGAAAAGAGTCTTAGCACCTGCACATTCTGCCAACTTGTAGTTGTCATGTATTACATCCACAGTATGCAAGGAAATCCACTGAGACACAGGCAGAAAATACTAGAACTTCTATTTCCACTCAGTTTCTCTGTAAGAATTTTAATAGAAACTAAGTTAGTTAATAATATGCCAATGTTGTTATGCTAATTGTAACAAATGAACAATGTTAATAATAAGGGAAGCTAGGTGTGGAGGATATGAGAATTCACAGAATTCTTTGCATTCTTTTCCCAACTTTTCTGTAAATCTAAAACTGTGATAGGGATACATTCTCTTAAAATACTCAAAAATAAAGGAAAATTTCTTTATACTTAAGGTACAATGAAAGTTGGGCACTAATTTGTGCTGTCAGATGGCTAGTGTCACCCTTTGTAAATGAGGGGAGAGTGGGTAGCTCTATAACATGGAAGGTTGATGGAGGTACTTCAACTAGATCATTTTATTTCCAGCATTTGGCAATGTACTGTGGTTTTTGCATGTTTAATTAAGTGGATATGTGGATTATGACATCTGGTTTCATGTAAACCAATCTTTTCAAAGTATACATGCAAAGAAAATGTGGATTGTATATAATGCTAGTAATGTTCGCATAAGGAAATAACAAAAAGGTGAGAATGGTTTTCCTTTTATCCCTTGTGGGGCTATTTTATTTTATTTTATTTTAGTCATATTAGTAAAAATAGTGGCTCTCAAGACTATTTGAATTGTTTTTGGTGATAAACTTTGTCCATTATTATCTACATAATTTTTATTGATGCATTTTGCTCTATTTGTTATCTTTCCTTTAGTATTGGCTGATTAACATGAAGCTATCACTATTACTAACACATTTAAAACCTTTTTGTTAACCCCAGATATGAAGACAAACCTCTACAATTTTCTCAGCGATGTTTAAAGTCATGCAGTACTCCATCTGGGGCATCACAGAACTTTATTAAGCATGTTTCTAAGTATGTAGCACCATCTTTTGAGGTCTTCTGAGGTTAATAGATGAAGACAAAAGTCAGATACCATTATTTTCCTGAAGTAGTAAAAATAGTTAGAATACTAATTAGAAAATAAGTGACTAACTAAAATGCCTTTATTTGACAGAAGACATTAATTTAAAACACATGAAGGGAGGGGCGCCTGGGTGGCTTAGTCGGTTAAGCGTCCGACTTTCGCTTGGGTCATGATCTCACAGTTCGTGGGTTCGAGCCCCGCGTCGGGCTCTGCGCTGACTGCCAGCTCGGAGCCTGGAGCCTATTTCGGAGTCTGTGTCTCCTTCTCTCTCTGACCCTCCCCTGCTCACGCTGTCTCTCTCTCTCCTAGAAATAAATAAAAATATTAAAAAAAAAATAAAAAAAAAAATAAAACACATGAAGGGATATTACCAAAGATTTGACAACAGAAGTATTAATTTAGGGAGTTTGCTATGTTACATTGTCATAAATTATGAGTTTTTCTAGATTCTGTTTTGATAATGAAATATAAGAAGAAGTATTTCTGGTGAGTCCCTAAAGAAGGATATTCTGAGGATGTATTTTTGGGACTAAATCGCTTCTTATTTTTTATTTTTATTTATTTTTTAAAGTTTATTTGTTTTTTTTGAAAGAGAGTAAGAGAGCGCTGGGGAGGGGCAGAGAGAGTGAGAGACAGAATCCCAAGCAGCCTCTGCACTGTCAGCAAGGAGACCGATGCTGGGCTCAAACTCACCAACTGTGAAATCATGACCTGAGTCAAGATCAAGAGTCAGACCTCCACCGACTGAACCACCCAGGCATCCCTAACTCACTTTTTTTAAAATGTTTTTTATTATTTATTTCTGAGAAAGAGAGACAGCGTGAGCAGGGGAGGGTCAGAGGGAGAGGGAGACACAGAATCTGAAACAGGCTCCAGGCTCTGAGCTAGCTGTCAGCACAGAGCCCGACGCAGGGCTCGAACCCACAAACCATGAGATCATGACCTGAACCAAAGTTGGACGCTCAACTGACTGAGCCACCCAGGTGCCCCCCTAACTCACTTTTTAATAAATACAATGTGTTATGGGGAAATTAGGCAAGAGTTATCATTGATGGCGTGGCTACCAGGATTGTGATAAAAAACTAATTGTGGGGCAAGTTTGCAAAAAGGACATGGCATTTCCCTTGTAAATCCACTCACTGTGTCATTGGCAGGCTGGCTCTGGAGGAAAGAAGTTGATGCTAAAAGATCAAAAAGGGTGGCAACAGTTCTTCTCTAATATGGACAAATGTAAAAATATAAAATAGAGTGCTTCTAGGTGCTTCTAGGGAAGCACCACAGTTCTATTGACTATTGGTTAAGTGCACAAAAGAGTAACTGTAAGCAAAGATGAACCACTTCTTTTTCTGTTCCAAAACATTCATGCCAATCCTTCTGCGTTCCTATTTCATACTCCTTTGTGAATGATGAATGATCTGTCCCACAGGCAAAGCTCGTAGTTGGAAAACACGGAGATAGAACTAGTTTCTCTTTAACAGGGACTAGCGATGTGGAGAGTACATTTTGAAAACTGACATCAAGTGGTTGTCTCTGGGTGGCAGCCTTTGTTTCTCTTTTTTTCTGTATTTTTTTCAAGCTTTAGAAAAAATGTTTTAATAAATTAATTAATTTTTCTTGCATTGCCTTCCAGAACTGCAAAATCAACTTATTTTTAAAAATGTAAAAATGGGGGCGCCTGGGTGGCTTAGTCGGTTAAGCGTCCGACTTTCGCTTAGGTCATGATCTCGCGGTTTGTGGGTTTGAGCCCCGCGTCAGGCTCTGTGCTGACTGCCAGCTCAGAGCCTGGAGCCTGTTTCAGTCTGTGACTCCCTCTCTCTCTGACCCTCCCTTGCTCACGCTGTCTCTCTCTCTCTCTCTTAGAAATAAAAAAAAAATTATAAAAATGTAAAAATGTACCAGGCACATAGCTGGCACCCTATATGTGGAAAATTTCCTTCCTTCCTTCCTTCCTTCCTTCCTTCCTNCCCTCCCTCCTTTCTTTCTTTCTTTCTTTCTTTCTTTCTTTCTTTCTTTCTTTCTTTCTTTCTTTCTTTCTTTCTTTCTTTCTTTTCTTAAAATTTTAAATGTTTATTTATTTTTGAGAAACAGAGAGACAGAACGTGTGCTGGGGAGGAACTGAAAGAGAGAATCCAAAACACAGAATCCAAAACAGGCTCCAGGCTTTGAGCTGTCAGCACAGAGCCCGACCCAGGCTCGAACACATGAACTGTGGGATCACGACCTGAGCAGAAGACGGACATTAACCAACTGAGCCACCCAGGTCCCCAAGAACTTTCAAATGTAAAAAGAGAAAGGGAAAACCAGAAAGGCGAACCCAAACTCTCCTCTGACAGCTGGAATGAAGTAAAACTGCAACAAGAAATGTCCAATGAAGAATGTCCATTTCTCTGCGAGTCCGTTATAAGTGAACTGGAGTTTTTAAGTGGTTGTGATTCCCTTGGTAATGCTGGCCTCTCTATTTGTGATAGGACAAATTTAAAATAATTCCTCAGCCATTGGCTCAGAAGCTTGTTCTCTCTTCAGCGGGTCAACAACCTGGAAGGAGCTGGACCATATGGAGTAAATTTCTTCATGGGAGCATATTGATTTTCAGGTCAGCCATGGAGTTCCCGGACAGAGAACACTTGCATTTTGCTGGCCTTAAAATGTTGAACTGTTTGGAAGTGTATGGCTAAAACAATGTATTGCCAGCTTCTTGAGTCCAGATGCAGCCCAGGACAGGGTAAAATGTGGCCTGTGTCCATGCCCACCCATTTGTGCACTAGGAGTCATGAGGCCAACTTGGCCTCTTGAGTCAAGAATCTTGACGAAATCTCAATGTGAGAGGGGACGTTTCCTGCTAGTTTTCTCCTTGTTTAAGTCAGTTCAATTAAAATGAAGGAAATGTTGAATTTCTTGAGATGTCTGTTTTCTCACTTTTCCACCTGAAAATTGATGACCAGTTTCATCAGAAGGAATGGATTCAGTGCTGTTTGAATCTCTACACTGATATTTATTAATAGCTCGCCAACATACTTGCGTGTGAAATTCATAATAAGCCCGCTTCTAAAACTATTGCAAACAGAAATTAGAAAACATATAAAGCTCTCTGGCCTATAGTATGTACTCAATACAGGTTAACTATTGTTGTTGTGGTTTTTATTAATATTTGTTATTATCATGACCTCTGGACTTTCCTCTTAGATGTCCCCTTCTTGGCACTAACCTTTCCTCCTGGGAAGACATACGTGATCCGAATCCCAGATCTGTACTTGGGAACTGGAATTTCTCACTCTAAATTCCAGTGGTGCTTAAAGCTGTTTGTGGAGGTTAATTTTATGTGTCATAAAAGTAGTTGTGCTATGATATTTGGCTAAACATAATTTCTGAGTATGTCTGGGGGGAAGTGTGTTTTGCTAGAAGAGATCAGTATTGGAAATTGTAGACTTAGTAAAGCAGATTGCTGCCCTCCCCAAGAGGGTTGGGCCTCATCCAATCCACTGAGGGCCTGAACAGATTAAAAAGGGAGAATTCACACTCTCTACATGACTGAGCTTGAACCTCAATCTTCTCCTGCCCTTGAACCTGAACTTACACCATTGGTTCTCCTGGTTCTTAGGCCTTCAGACTTGGACTAGAACCACACCACGAGCTTTCCTGAGTCTCCAGCTTGTAGACAGAAGATCATGGGACTTCTCAGCTTCCATAATTGTGTGAGCCACAGCCTTATAACAATTTATAACCAATATAAATTCTTTATATATCTCCATGTCTATCTCTCTGTGTATCTCCCAGTGGTTCTGTTTCTCTAAAGAAATACACTGTTTTTCTGAATAATACACTGATGTTAAGGCGCTCAGAGGCACCTCAATGATCAGACCAACACAGGTTGGGGCAGGTATGAATGATCATGTCACTACTGCAATAATGCCATCCAGATGCACTACCATTTTCAGTATTTATTTGGCAATAACTAACAGAGATGGTGACAATGCCTATGTGTGAAAGACATCTCTGAGAACCCACAACCACACAAGCAGTGTCATGGGAGGGCAGTGAGATGTAAAGTCCTGCTGAGTGCAGGCAGGTAGCTGTGCATGTGCAAGCCATTGTCGGGACCATGGCCAGAGAGGGGAGGAACAGGGAGGGCAGGTGCACCACTATCATTGATTGTCATTCCTATGTTTTTCAACACAAAGTGAACCTTCTCTCCTTACCTCCAATGTCCTTGCTGCTGGGGAACCCACCTCAGGGAAGAGGTCCAATGGTTTTCCTTTTATTCTTTACCTTGCCTTCAAATGTGTAATTCCTTTTGTTCTTTTTTTGGATCCTCAAAGATATAGGACTATAGTAATGCCTGGGATCTTGAAAAATCATCAGAACTTATTACTTTTAGGAAGTAATAAGTTTCTGTTTTTCAAATAATTTTTAAAAATTTAGTTGAAGTTAAAAAACAAAATAGCAATCTTTTTTGTTGATAGAGACCATTCACCCAAAAGGATCTTGGAATATAAAATGCAGTGCTAGCCTCATATTCCAGCCTTCCACAGTAACCAAATGCTCCTATAATAGTGCTATGATGTGATTATTTCATTCCCAAATGCATAGATATATATGTTAAGACTCTGGAATCTTTCCATCTTTTTTTCTTGTGTACCATGAGATCAAGATTTTTATCCCAACTTTTTAAATTTTTATCTCCAACTGCAGAGACAAAAACTACTGACCAGCATCAGATAAGTCACCCTTTGAAGTATCTTCCATTTGAGACTATTGTGAGTTCTGTCTTTTGACCCTAGTGGTCAGCATCCTTGGGAAATTGGGGTTGCCAACATGAGTGCTTTGGAAAAAGCATGCCAGTGGTGAGTCAGCCCTGTCCCTTTCTAGTTACTGGCCTTTACCAAGTTGGCAGCACTGAACGTCACTTTTACCATATGCAGAATGAAGGTAGGACCCCAAAATGAGGGCAAGTGTACCATGGGTATCATGAGCATGGATATCATGCTAAGAGGTTGTTGTGAGAATTTAATAAAATTATGGAAATGATGTTTTTCCAGCCCTCAGTTTGCCTGTAATTGGAAGGGACAGCTTGTGCGGCAGACTGGGACCATTTTCTGAAGTCTGTTTGTGGCCTCCCTACAAATACCCCAAAGGAGAAAGGTCAGAGCAATGGCTGTGGCCTCGGTTTGCTGGTTAAGGAGGCCTGGGCTCAGGACTGCTGGAGTGTCTATGGAAAGGGGAATGAAGCCCACGTGAACCCAGCAGAGGGTGCCACAACTTCTTCCCAGAGCCCAGATGAGGACGTGGCACAAGGGGGTGTCCTGCCTGGCTCCTCACACTTCCCTCCATGGCAGCAGCTCCCTGGCCCTCAGGCCTCCAGCTCTCACCCTGAGCTTGTGCCTCCCCCAGCTATCTCTGTCCAACCAAGAATGACTTCTCTAGGGATAAATTATTTTGTGTTCTGTTAGTTTAGCTTTTAAAAAAATATTTTGGGTAATATAGCATTTTCTGAGGCATTATTTTTAAAAAGGTATCAGATTATTTCTATTTGTTAATTTGTATTAAGTTTTTTGTTTGAATTCCAGTTAACAAACAGCGTTTTGTTGTTGTTGTTTGTTGTTTGGTTTTTGGTTTTTGGTTTTTAGATAGGCTCCACACCCAGCATGGAGCCCAGTGCAGGGCTTAAATTGACAACTCTGAGATCAAGACCTGAGTGGAGATCAAGAGCCAGACAGACACTTAACTGACTGAGGCACCCAGACACCCCAAAATACAGTGCTTCAGGTGTACAATATAGTGATTCAATAATTCTACACATTACTTAGTCATGATAAATGTACACTCATACATCCCCTTCATCTATTTAACCCATCCCATCCTCCCACCCATCTCCCCTCTGGTAACCATCAGTTTTTTCTCTATATTTAAGAGTCTGTTTCTTGGTTTGTCTCCTTTTTACCCCTTTGTTTATTTGTTTTGTTTCTTAAATTTCACTATGAGTGAAATCATATGGCATTTGTTTTTCTCTGACTTACTTTGCTTAGCATTATACTCTCTACCTTCAAATCTGTTGTTGCAAATGGCAAGATCTCATTCTTCTTTTTTATGGTTAAATAATATTATGCTGTTTATATAAATATATGCCACATCTTCTTTATCCATTTATCTTTCAATGGACACTTGGCTGCTTCCATAATTTGGCTGTTGTAAATAATGCTGCAATAAACATAAGGATGCATGTACCTTTTCAAATTAGTGTTTTTTGTATTCTTGGGAACATACCAACTAGTGTGATAACTGGATCATAGGGTCAGTTTTAAGGATCTTCCACACTGTCTTCTAGTGTCTGCACAAGTTTGCATTCCCACCAAAAGTACAGAAAAATTCCTTTTTCTCCACAACCTTGCCAACACTTGTCATTTCTTATGTTTTTTTATTTCAGCCATTCTGACAGGTGTGAGGCTGTGGTTTTGAATTGCATTTACCTGACAATGAGTGATGTTGAGCATCTTACCATGTATCTGTTGGCCATCTGGATGTCTTCTTTGGAGAAATATCTGTTCATAACTTTTGCCCATTTTTAAATTGAATATCTCTATTCTTTGAATAATTTTTTTCTCAGTACAAAATGAGTGCTTATTGTAAAGTATTTGGAAAACAAATAGTTAAAAGAAGGAAATTACAACCACCCATAGCTTCAGGATCCAGCAGAAAGCCTGACTTGGTCTGCATTAGCACACTTTTCAAAGGACCATTTAAGCATCCAGAAGCATGGTGTTGTTCCTCTTCTTTCAGCTCATCTTGTCTCTCAATCATTTCCCAACTTTACCCTTCTGCTGCTTTCTGATGCACCTCCTTTTGTCCTCCTGTCTCCTTCACAGCATCATTGTCATGTGATTTGGGTTTGTATGGTATGTCGAGGTTAATATGAGGTAAAGCTTCAGGGTACAGCATTGAAATCAGGAACTTAAGAATTTGGAAGTAAAAAAAAAAATGTATAGTTGCAAAGAACAGAAACCCATTTGTTCTCAAAAGCCCAAGGGAGAAAAGATTCTCTTACAGGACAGCATCCAGAACCAGATACTGGAAGGACAGAGAGACCTAATCGGGAATTCTTCTCCAACTGTCATTCAGCCCATCATGGCTCGCCTGTCTCATCCCATGCACCATTGCATTCTACCCCCTTACAGATTTGTTTGTAGTCTTCTTCTCATGGCTGTCCCCACCTGCAGGAAGGCCTGGCCATCCTCTGACCCAGTCCCCTCCTGCTCTCTATCTCTTTGTCTCCTCTTTATTTGGCCCAGTGCGCTTAGGCATCTGTCACTGGAATGAGGAGGAGGACTGTCACTTTCTCTAGGACTGTAGAAGAGATGGATTCTCTAGGTCATGAATAAGGGCCTGCCCATCCCCTAAATTTTAGCCACTATTGGTATGGGAAGGAGACTGGGGAAGCAGGTAGATCAAGCATTTTCAAGAGAACCAGATTCCTTTAAGACTCATAGCAAACATCACCACCTCACTGCAGCTTCTCTGAATCTCTCTGATACTTGTTCCCACCTAAACCTTCATTATTGTCCTAGCATTTAGCATGTGGTATTTTAATTCTCTATTTACCTGCTGTACTTCCCTTTACAGATGGCAAACTCCCACAAGGGAGAACATATTCTATTTATCATCACATTGCCACTCATATTCCTGTGTCTAACGTATGATAGGTTCTGAATAAATATTTATGAAATTAATGCTAAAAATGTAGGACCTGAAAAAGAAAATAAGACAAGGAAAACACAAAGTAAGGAATCTCTAAATAGATGGGGGAACTTTGTCAAATAAATAGGAACTCCCATATTTACATGAATAATATTTGGTGTTGTTTGAAGAACTAAATAATTTGTCTCTGATTAAAAGAGAAAAAAAAAACAGTTCCTTTGTTGCTTGGCTTTGCTATGACTCTTTATGAAGGCTTTGAGCATGATGCACACTGAGAGAACATGAGAGTTTTGAGCCCTACATGGTGTTTTCCAAAAGTCATGACCCTGAACTTGAAAGGCATTGTGATGGCTCCAAGCCTTCCTGGGAATGTTGGTTGGGTTGAACATCTGATTAGAGCAGATGGTCTTTTTTTGTTTGTTTGTTTGTGGTTAGGTGCTGTGGATAGTTGGCAGGCTGCTGAGCAAAGAAAACTAAAAAATGTCCCCCATTAGAAAGAGAAAGCTTGAGAATTTATAGTGGAATTTCCAACCCTATAGGTTCTATAGTCACTGGCTTTTACATCTGGACATTATTTTGCCAAATGGTCACAGTGGTTTGGCAGAGAGTCACACATTCAAGAAGCACAGTGTGCGAAATGGGTCATGTAAAATGCTGGTGGGGGTTAAGGAGGTACCACATTAACTGTTATGAATTGTGTAGGGTTGGGGAAAAGCCCCAGAAATCAACCCACTTGGCCTGCCCTTTGGACTCTGTGAGTCATTAGCTGCAGCATTTTGTGCACTAATCCAAGTAAACAAAACTATCCTGTAATGTGAAGGGTAAAATGAGGGAAGGGAATCGTCTAGAAGATTTGTATAATTCCTTCCTGCCTGGTTTTAGAATCTCATATTCTAAATTTGAAGAACTGGCCATAAACAAAGTTATTGGTAGTTTGCATTTATTGTTGAAGCCCATCTATCTGTCCTGGTGTCACATTTATCCTTCTAATTCTCTTAGGCTTTCTCCCTACATTGCAGCCCATAGCCTTATGTTAATCTGGTGGACGGACATTCCCATTACGGAAGTCACTTAGGCTAGCTCTCTTTTAAGGTCGCTCAAGCTCCAAAACCATCTCCTGGGCCTCATTTTACCCTCATGAAATGCTCTGCTTCCCCAGTTTACGTGATCGTAGCTAAGTACTAGGAGGGATCAAGTATGAATGGACCAATTCCTTGGAAGGCAGGGAGGACCACTAGACAGATGAGCATGTTCTCTAGTAGAATGTGATGTTTGAAATGAGAACATGTGCAGAACTCAGTGAATCTCTAGCGGCAGACACATCCGTGAAGACAGAGTGGAGAGCTCCAGGCAGAACATTATGGTACTGTGTTTGAGACATTTGAGAGAAAGGTCTTTTCTGTGCCCCTTAAAATGATACCATGCAGATTGTTACCATTCTGCCTCTACCCATGTTTGGTCCAAACATAAATACTTAACATTATTTTCAACTTAAACTGACATTCTCCTTTGGTCTCCACAATTACCTCTGAGATGACTTGGGCATCACTACTTCTTTGATAACTGAAGTTGGATGGACCAACCAGTGCACATTCAAAGCTTCAATCCTGCAGACACACTGATGCTCTCCTTGACCTGTTCCTTAAATAAGCCTCACCCTGTTAAACAGCAATCTTCTGGATACTTATCCAATTCCTTTCCCGTTCTAAATACACTCTTTACCACTTGGTCCCACTCCCCTACGTCCCAGTAGTTTATTAAAAGCGTGTGTTCTTGACTTGATTTTACCACCTCAACATTTTACATATTCTTGGCAAATTTTCTCAATAAACTTCATAGGCATCACAGATTGAATTTATTTCTGTGTGAAATGATCATTGCCTCTCAATAATCTAGGTACATTCTTTCCATTTCTTCACATACATGTTGAGTAAAAAAGCTCTCTGAGTGGATCGGGTTCAGCACCAAAGAGTCAAAAGGAGTTTTTAAATGCTTAAATCTTCCAGACCTCTGTAATATCTTTGCCGAACGCTAGAGGCTAGAAAGTTTTATTTACTAGCTCTTCAGAATCCCGAAGCCCTTGAGAGTATTTTTTTCTTTTTTATAAATATACCCAACTAATTGGACAATTATTATTCAGTCCTGCATTTCCTGTCAAGGTGCATAGCAAATGTTTTACACCTGATGTTTTAATTGGGTTAATCCACAGTCTGGAAGCGGTGTGACATTCACAGAACATTTTTTTAACCTATTTATTTGCTAGAGATGTCATTGAATGTGCTCACTCAGACATGTTTTGAGGAGACATTTCAACTGCAAGGATTGCAGACTGCTAGTCTACTCAAAATTGGTGCTATCAGAGCTCCAGTGGGAGACATTGATGGGGCCTAAATGACATTTTCTCATTATTGATTTGATGTGAACACCTGGCCTGTGTCTACAAGATGTAGAAATAGGTTATAATTGGTTTCTGAAGTGCATCAAAACTCTGGCAAATTACCGCATGTATTTAAGCCTGTTAACTCTTTCCTTCTCTATGAATTAATTTTTATTATTAGCATTGCCCTGGCATGGAATTTTCATCTTAATCTGCATAAAATTTAACACTTTGGGTAACAGAGACAGTTTCTTTGTTCTGTTCTCTATTACCGCGATGTTGCTAGGTGACAACACGTGTAAATTATCTGTTTATATGCAAGAACATGGCAGACTCACATAACAACTTCCTGAAATCTTAGAAGAGGGTACTTCTTAAGTCACTTGGGGTTCAGAAGAAAATCAGAGGCGCCTGTGTGGCTCAGTTGGTTAAGCGTCCAACTTCAGCTCAGGTCATGATCTCACAGTCTATGGGTTAAAGCCCCGCTTCAGGCTCTGTGCTGACAGCTCAGAGCCTGGAGCCTGTTTCAGATTCTGTGTCTCCCTCTCTTTCTGACCCTCCCTGATCGTGCTCTCTCTCAGAAAGAAATAAAAATATTTTAAAAATTTAAAAAAGAAAAAAAAGAGGACTATCAATCAAGTGATTTGGGGCCTTTTTTTTTTTTTTTGAGAGAGAGGGGGCTCAAGTGAATGAGGGGCAATGAGAGAGAAAGAGATCCCAGGAGAGGCAGAGAGAGAGAGAGAGAAGTGGGGCTCACCCAAAGTAAAGTTCCTGTTCACCCGAAACAGGGCTGGAGCTCAAGAACCATGAGATCATGACCTGAGCCAAAATCTGATGCTTCACAACAGAGTCACCCAGGTCCCCAAGTTTTGGCTGTCTCAAAACACCATCAGTGACACAGCTGATATGTACAAGGCCCTGGGGTAAGCACTTTACCTGTATTACTCCAGTTAATGCCACAGGCTTATGAGGAAAGTGACAGTGCTACCTGCCACTTTAGAGCCAGGACATTAAAACACAGAGGGGTTAGCTGGTTTGCCATAGAAACTGGCCATGGAGTCAGGGTCTGAGCAGAGACTTTAGATTGATGATATGGTTTCCTAATCATTTTGCTACTTTGCCATGAACATGTAGCACATCTAATAAGCAGGGGCAGCGAATCATAAGTGAAGACACCAGCTGTGGTAAAAGGAGAAAGGATGTTTTTAAAAAAGGCAACAGGGTAAATAAACTGTGGTACATCTAGATAATGGAATATTTTTCACAGCTAAAAAGAGCCGTGGAAGAAACTTAAATGCAAATAACTAAATTAAAAAGAACAATCTGAAGGAACTACAGACTATTATTCCAACTATACCATAAAGGGAAAGGAAAACTTTTGGGGAGTGAAAAGATCCATGGTTGTCAGGGACTGGGGGGAGAGACGGGTGAGCACAAAGGATTTCAGGGCAATGAAACTACTCTGTAAGATACTATAATCATGGACACATGTCCTTAGACATTTGTCCAAATGCATAGAATGTGCATCAAGAGCGAACCTCAGTGTAAACTAAAGACTTTAGTTGATCTAGATATTGGATGTGCCAGTGTAGGTTCATTGATTTTTGACAAATGTGCCACTCTGGTGGGGATGGTGACAATGGCGGGGGGACAGGGGAGGGTGCTGTGCATGTGTGAAGCTGGGGGTATATGGGAACAAGGGACTTTCTTTTTTATAATGTTATTTATTTGTTGTTGTTGTTTGAGAGAGAAAGAGAGAGAGAGTGAGGGAGAGAGAGAAAGAGAGAGAGAGAGAGCTGGGAAGGGGCCGAAAGAAGGAGAGAGAGAGTCCCAAGCAGGCCCTGCACCGACATTGCAGAGCCCAATGCAGGCTCAAACTCACAAACTGTGAAATCATGTCCTGAGCCAAAACCAAGAATTGGACACTTAACCAACTGAGCCACCCAGGTGCCTTTGGCCTTTCTGATCAATTTTACTGTGAACTTAAAAATCTAAAAATTAAAGGAGTTTAGCACAGTGTCTGGTAGTTAGCACTATGCAAAAGGACTATAAAAAAGTTTGTTAAATAAAATGAATTTCTGTATGTAATGGAAACAGAAGGCAACAGAATAAGGGGGGAAAAGGGTGGAAGGAAGAGATGAACAAGAGGTGTAAATCCAGGAACAGCTGAGAGGAAGCTGATCCCGAGAACAAGAGAGTGAGCTGATCTGTCACCAGTGGTGGGCTGACCAAGGGATCCCTCAGCCTCCTTTATCTTTTGGGCCTTCGGCCACTTCAATTATGAAAAACCCAGCTGCCACTGCTTCCACCACAGCTTCAGACTCAACCTTTTCCACCTCTTGTACCAGCTCTGTCTACAGCCTCTATCTTCTCCAATATGGGGGTGAGAGTCTCTCATGGCCTCCATCATTCTCTCAGCTCAGGAATGAGCTTAACCTGACCGACTCCTTCCATCACTGCTCAGCACACACACCCCAGGACCTGCATTCTGGTGTCTCCAGTGGCTGTGCAGGGCCTTGGGGCATAATCTGGAAATGCATGGGAGTCAAGTCTCTGTGATACTTTGCTAAAGCTTCTGTACCAAGTACCACAAACTGAGTGCCTTAAAAACAATAGAAATCTATTCTCTCACAGTTCGGAGGCTGGAAGACCAAAAATGGTATTTGCAGGCCCATGTTCCCTTTGAAGCTTTTAGGGAAGAATACTTCCTTGCCTCTTCCTATATTCTGATGGTTGTTACCAATCTTTTTTGACATTCTTAGGTGTAGACATAATAATTCCAACCTCTCTCTATTGTCACATGCTGGTCTCCCTGTGTGTTTGTGTTTCTTCTTATAAGGACATCACTCCTACCGGATTAGGGCTCACACTGAGTACCCTCTGATCTTAACTTGATCATATCTGTAAAAACCCTATTTTTCAAACACAGTTTGAAAACACAGGTAGTAGGGGGTCAGGACTTCAACATACTTTTGGGGGAGGGAGCGACAAAATTGAACCCACAGCAGTCCCATAGCATGAGCCTTGGCCAATGTTTCTTCTTACACCTCGTCCTGATTCTACAGTAGTCTAAGGGATAAAGAGGAAATAAGTATGAGCCAATTTCAATTATTTTTCTTGAAACCTATCTCTAAATAATTCTACCTTCCTGTCGGTGATAAAATGTAAATCAACTAGTTGTTTTTCAGCAGGAAATGCAATCATTACATTGCAAATGAGCTGTAATTTTTGTTTCAAAGGAAGTCTTTTTGTTTAGCCTTTGTTAAGGGTCATCATTATGGTTTGGAAATTCTGATCTAAAGTGACCTGTGCTGATGCCAATGTTATTGTATTTATATTTCAGTGGAGTAGAAAGTCTTTGAGCTCCCATAAAAGTTATTCTTGCATAAAGGCCTTCCTTTGTTTATTGTCATTATCTTCCTCCTTGAGGTTGTGGCAGCACAGAAGAATGCTTTCTGAATGAGTGTACCATTGTTCAATTCATGATTTTAACAAAGTATCTAGTCTCTTTACAGAATAGGATTTTGTTCAGCAAGCATTTTCATCAAATATTGCATAGTAGCTATCGAGACAAGAAGGTTCCTTAACATCCCATTCCTTTTTTTTCTTAAATACTTTATTGTCAAGTTGGTTTACATATAACACCCAGTGCTCATCCCAACAAGTGCTCTCTCCTATGCCCATAACCCCCCTTCCCTTCTCTTCCACTCCCATCAACCCTCAGTTTGTTCTCGGCATTCAAGAGTCTCTCATGGTTTGCCTCCCTCCCTCTCCCCAACTATTTTTCCCCTCCTTCTCCCGCATCGTCCTCTGTTAAGTTCCTCCTAATCTATCTATATGTGCAAACACATGGTACTAGTCCTTTTCTACCTGACTTATTTCGCTCAGCATAACACCCTCTAGTTGCATCCATGTTGTTACACATGGCCAGGTTTCATTCTTTCTCATTGCCATGTAGTATTCCATTGTATAAGTATACCACATCTTCTTGATCCATTCATCAGTTGATGGACACTTAGGTTCTTTTCATGTTTTGGCTATTGTCGAGAGTGCTGCTATGAACATTGGGGTACACGTGTCCCTAGGCATCAGCACTCCTCTATCCCTTGGGTAAATTCTTAGCAGTGCTACTGCTGGGTCCTAGGGGAGTTCTATTGTTAATTTTTTGAGGAACCTCCACACTGTTTTCCAGAGGGGCTGTACCAGTTTACATTCCCACCAACAGTGTAGGAGGGTGTCCCTTTCTCCACATCCTCACTAGCATCTAGAGTCTCCTGGTTTGTTCATTTTAGCCACTCTGACTGGTGTAAGGTGGTATCTCAGTGTGGTTTTGCTTTGTATTTCCCTGATGAGCAGGGATTCTGAGCATTGTTTCATGTATCTGTTGGCCATCTGGATGTCCTCTTTGGAGAAGTGTCTGTTCATATCTTCTGTCCATTTCTTCACTGGATTATTTGTTTTTCGGGTGTGGAGTTTGATGAGTTCCTTATAGATATTGGCTACTAGCCCTTTATCTGATCTGTCATTGCAATTTTCCCATTCTGTCAGTTGCCTATTAGTTTTATCGATTGTTTCCTTTGCCGTGCAGATGCTTTTTATCTTGATGAGGTCCCAGTAGTTCAATTTTGCTCTTGATTCCCTTGCCTGTGGGGATGTGTCAAGTAAGAAATTGCTGTGGTGGAGGTCAAGGAGGTTGTTTCCTGCTTTCTCTTCTAAGGTTTTGATGGTTTCCTGTCTCACATTCAGGTCATTTATCCATTTTGAGTTTATTTTCGTGAATGGTGTGAGAAAATAATCTAGTTTCATTCTTCTGCATTTTGCTGTCCAATTTTCCCAGCACCATCTGTTAAAGAGGCTGTCTTTTCCCAAACACAAGGACCACGGGGGCACCTTGCTAATTACCAGTAGTGGTGCAAAAGAGGGGACATTTGCTTGTTGAGATTTGCATGGACTTATGTATACCCAGACTCCAGAGCACAAGTTATCTTGTGTTCTTAAATAAATTGAGAAATTGAGTCTTTGAGCTTCATGTCAAGATACAAATAGCTTTACGTTTTAAAAAATATCAAGATTGGTACAGCTACGTGGCTCAGTCAGTTGAGCATCTGACTCCTGATTTCAGCTCAGGTTGTGATCTTGTGGTTCCTGGGATAGAGACCCACACTGGGCTCAGGCCAAAAGTCTGTTTAGGAGTTTCTCTCCCCGTTTCTCTCTACTCCTCCCCCCACTCACACACTCTCTTGCTCTCTGTCTCTCAAAATAAATAAATAAACTTTAAAATAGTTTTAAAAATCAAGATAATTTTATCTCCATAACAAAAATATTCTTATTTACTGGCACTTAAAAATTGCATGGGAAATCAGATTGCAGTAATGATAGAAACTATCATATCAATCACTAGCTCTAGTGTTTGTGATATAAGTTGATATATATTCTCACCTCCACCCCTCACACCCACGGTCTTGGCTGGTGGTAGATTTCTCCATGCAGAAATTTTAATCTTCACGAAGTCTAATTCTTCACTTTTCATCATGGTTTCTGGATTTGAGTCCATGCATAGAAAGACTTTTTCCATTCTTAGTTCATATCAATATCCCCATGGTTTCTTCTAATATTTTAGTTGTTTTCACATTTATGTTTCAAGATCTGTTCCACTTGGAATTAAAGAATGAAATAAAGATCCAACTTTTTTTCCTTCTACAATGGATAACGATTTGTCTAAAAAGTTTATTAAGCAATATGTCTTTTCTCCATTAATAGGTGGTGCCTTCTTTTATTAAATTTTTTAGATGTTTATTTATTTTTTGTGAGAGAGGAAGAGCAGAGGAGAGGCAGAGAGAGACACACAAACTCCAAAGCAGGCTCTGGGCTCCAAGCTATCAACATAGAGCCCAATGTAGGACTCGAACCCACAAACTATGAGATCACAACCTGAGCCAAAGTCAGACACTTAACCAACCAAGCCACCTATATGTGCTGATGGGTGTTGCCTTCTTTATCATACACTAATTGTTCATATATATTTGTCTCTATTTTTGGATTAAAATTTTTTAATGTTTATTTATTTATTTTGAGAGAGAGAGAGAGTGCAATTAGGGGAGGGGCAGAGAGAGAGAGAGGGAAAGAGAGAATCCCAAGCAGGCTCCATGCTGCCAAGTGCAGAGCCTTATGTGGGGCTCAAACTCATGAACCATGAAATCATGACCTAAGCCAAAACTGAGTTGGACACTTAACTGACTGAGCCACCCAGGTGCTTCTATTTTTGGACTTCTTAAATGCTTATTTATTTTGAGAGAAAGAGACAGAGAGAGACACAGAGAGACTGAGCCAGACAGAGAGAGAAGTTTATGTTCTAGTGGCGCATTAAAGTGGTCTTGAAACTCACCTTTGCAATTGACAAGTTTTGTGATGGAAGGTAAATATCTTAACTTCTTTGAGACTCCTTTATAAACCGTTAGGCATATTTTATTGAGTTTTTGATTGAAATAAGAAAGTGAGATGCAAAAAAAAAATCCAGAAAAAAGATGAATCATTTTATTTATTCAACAATTTTTAATTAAGTGCTTCATAATATTTAATCACTGACACCATGTGAAGCTAGCATTACACTTGTTTGTGTGATTGAAGCTTCACTGACTGTTCAGTCACTGAGTAATACTACCACAATTTACTGAACCATTACACTCTTAGATATTTACCAAAAAGAAACTCAGATACATGTCCATACAAAGGTTGTACCTAAGTATTCATAGTGGCTTTATTTACAATAATCCAAAGCTAAAAACAACCTAAATGTCCATGAATAGATGAATTGTATATCCATGCAATAAAATACCTGTTAGGAATACAAAGGAATAAACTGTGGATAGAAACAACAACATGAATGAGTCTTAAAATATTTATGCTGTGTTAATTGAGTTAGATCCACCCCCACCCAAAAAAAAAAAA
>NW_024082424.1:87918-128081 GCF_003009895.1 Hyaena hyaena
CTCAGCATAACACCCTCAAGGTCCATCCATGTTGCTACACATGGCCAGATTTCATTCTTTCTCATTGCCATGTAGTATTCCATCATATAGATAAACCACATCTTCTTGATCCATTCGTCCGTTGATGGACACTTAAGTTCTTTCCATGTTTTGGCTATTGTTGAGAGTGCTGCTATGAACGTTGGGGTACACTTGGCCCTATGCATCAGCACTCCTGTATCCCTTGAGTAAATTGCTAGCAGTTCTACTGTTGGGCCTTAGGGGAGTTCTATTGTTAGTTTCCTGAGGAACCTCCACACTGTTTTCCAGAGGGGCTGCACCAGTTTACATTCCCACCAACAGTGTAGGAGGGTGCCCCTTTCTCCACATCCTCGCCAGCATCTAGAGTCCTCTGATTTGCTCATTTTAGCCACTCTGACTGGTGTAAGGTGGTATCTCAGTGTGGTTTTGATTTGTATTTCCCTGATGAGGAGGGATGCTGAGCATCGTTTCATGTGTCTGTTGGCCATCTGGATGTCCTCTTTGGAGAAGTGTCTGTTCATATCTTCTGTCCATTTCTTCACTGGGTTATTAGGTTTTCGGGTGTGGAGTTTGGTGAGTTTCTTACAGATTTTGGATATTAACCCTTTATCTGATATGTCATTTGCAACTATCTTTTCCCATTCCATCGGTTGCCCATTAATTTTATGGGTTGTTTCCTTTGCTATGCAGAAGCATTAATCTTGATGAAGTCCCAATAGTTTATTTTTGTTCTTGATTTTTTTACTTTTAGGGATGTGTCAAGTAAGAAATTGCTGTGATGGAGTTCAAGGAGGTTGTTTCCTCCTTTCTCCTCTAGGGTTTTGATGGCTTCCTGTCTCACGTTCAGGTCCTTTATCCATTTTGAGTTTATTTTTGTGAATGGTGTGAGAAAATGATCTAGTTTCATTCTTCTGCATGCTGTGTCCAGTTCTCCCAGCACCCTCTGTTAAAGAGGCTGTCTTTTTTCCATTGGATCCGCTTTCCTGCTTTGTCAAAGATTAGTTGGCTGTGTACTTTGGGGTCCAATTCTGAGTTCTCAATTCTATTCCATTGGTCTTTGTGTCTGTTTTTGTGCCAATACCATACTGTCTTGATGATGACAGTTTGTAGTAGAAGCTAAAGTCTGGGATGGTGATACTTCCCATTTTGGTTTTCTTCTTCAATATTACTTTGGCTCTTCAAGGTCTTTTGTGGTTCCATACAAATTTTAGGATAGTTTGCTCTAGTTTTGAGAACTATGCTGGTGTAATTTTGATTGGGATTGTATTGAATGCGTAGATTGCTTTGGGTAGCCATGACAACTTAACTATATTTATTCTTCCCATCCATGAGCGTGGAATGTTTTTCCAATTCTTTGTGTCTTCTTCAATTTCCTTTATAAGTTTTCTATAATTTTCATCATACAGATCTCTTATATCCTTGGTTAGGTTTATTCCTAGGTATTTTATGGATTTTTGTGCAATTGTGAATGGCATCAGTTTCTTGATTTCTCTTTCTGTTGCTTCATTGTTGGTGTATACAAATGCAACCGATTTCTGTACATTGATTTTTTATCCTGCAACTTTGCTGAATTCTTGGATCAGTTCTAGTAGGCTTCTGGTGGAGTCTGTCGGGTTTTCTGTGTAGAGTATCAGGTCGTCTGCGAAAAGTGAAAGTTTGACTTCTTTGCCAATTCTGATGCCTTTGATTTCCTTTTTTGGCTGATCGCTGATGCTAGGGCTTCCAGCACTATGTTAAACAATAGTGGTGAGAGTGGACATCCCTGTCGTGTTCCTGATCTCAGGGGGTAAGCTCTCAGTTTTTCCTCGTTGAGGATGATGTTAGCTGAAGGCTTCTCATAGATGGCTTTTATGATGTTTACATAAGTTTCTTCTATCCCGACTTTCTTGAGAGTCTTTATTAAGAAGGGATGCTGTATTTTGTCAAAGGCTTTTTCTGCATCTATAGACAGAATCATATGATTTTTATCTTTTCTTTTGTTGATGTGATGTATCACATTGATTGACTTGCGAATATTGAACCTGTAACCCAGGGATGCATCCCACTTCATCTTGGTGGATAATTCTTTTTATGTGCTGTTGGATTCGATTTGCAAGTATCTTGTTGAGGATTTTTTTCATCTGTGTTTCTCAAGGATATTCGCCTGTAGTTCTCCTTTTTTGTTGGGTCTCTATCTGGCTTGGGAATCAAAGTGATACTGGCTTCATAAAATGAGCCCAGAATTTTTCCTTCGACTTCTATGTTTTGGAATAGTTTGAGAAGGATGAGTATTAATTCTATTTTAAATGTCTGATAGAATTCCCCAGGGAAGCCATCTGGCCCAGGGCTCTTATTTGTTGGGAGATTTTTGATAACTGATTTGATTTCCTCACTTGTTATGGATCTGTTCAGGTTGTCTATCTCTTCCGGTGTGAATTTTGGTAGTGGGTGTGTGTTTAGGAATTTGTCCATTTCTTCTAAGCTGTCCAGTTTGTTGGCGTATAATTTTTCATAGTTTCCCTGATAATTGCTCGTATTTCTGAGGGGTTGGTTGTAATCAGTCAGGTTTTTTTCATGATTTTGTCTATTTGAGTGCTCTTTCTTTTCTTTTTGAGAAGCCTGGTTAGAGGTTAGTCACTTTTGTTTATTTTGTCAAAAACCCAACTCTTGGTTTCCTTGATCTCTTCAACTGTTTATTTGGTTTCTATATTGTTTATTTCTGCCCTGATTTTTTTTATTTCTCTTCTTCTACTGGGTTTGGGGTGCTCTTGTTGCTCTCCATCTAGTTTCTTTAGGTGCGCTGTTAGATTTTGTCCTTCGCTTTTTTAATTTCTTGCCTGGGGTGCAATGTACTTTCTTCTTAGGACTACTTCCGCCGCATCCCATAGGGTTTGGATTGTTATATTCTCTTTTTCATTTGTTTCCATATATTCTTTTCTAATTGTCTGATTGGCCCATTCTTTCTTTAGTAGGGTGTTCTTTAGCCTCCATGATTTTGGGGGTTTTCCAGACTTCTTCCTGTGATTGATTTTGAGTTTCATAGCATTCTGATCTGAAAGTGTGCATTGTATGATCTCCATTCTTTTATATTTATTGAGGGCTGCTTTATGTCCCAGTATGTGATCTATCTTGGAGAATGTGCCATGCGCACTTGGGAAGAATGTGAATTTCATAGCCTCAGAATGTAGAGCTCTAAATATATCTGTCAAATCCATCTCGTCCAATGTGTCCTTTAATCCATTGTGTCTTTATTGATTTTCTGTCTAGTTGATCTGTCCATTGCTGTAAGTGGAGTATTAAAATCCCCTGCTATTAGCACGTTCTTATCAATAAGACTGTTTCTGTTTTAAGACTGTTAATTGTTTTATGTATTTAGGTGCTTCCATATTTGGTGCATAGACATTTATAATTGTTGGCTTTTCCTGATGGATAGATCCTGTAATTATTATATGTAATGATTATATAATGCCCTTCTTTATCTCTTGCTACTGTCTTTACTTTAAAGTCCAGTTTGTCTGAGATAAGTATAGCTACTCCAGCTTTCTTGTGACATCCAGTAGCATGATATACATTTCTGCATCCCCTTACATTCAATCTGAAGGTGTTCTCTAGTCTAAAATGAGTTTCTTGTAGACAGCAAATAGGTGGATTTTTTTTTTTATCCTTTCTGCTACCCTATGTCTTTTGATTGGGGCATTTAGTCCATTTACATTCAGTGTTATTATTGAAATTGTATATTCAGTATATTATTGAAATATATGGGTTTAGAGTCATTGTGTCCTTTGTGGGATTCATGCTTGTGGTGTGTCTCTAGCATCTTGCGTTCCTTGCAACATTTCCTTCAGAAGATCCCCCTCAGGATTTCTTGTAGAGCTGGCTTAGGGGTGACAAATTCTTTCAATTTTTGTTTATTTGGAAAGACTTTTATCTCTCCTTCTATTCTGAATGACAGCCTTGCTGGATAGAGGATTCTTGGCTGCATATTTTCTCTGTTGATCATATTGAAGATTTCCTGCCATTCCTTTCTGGCCTGCCATGTTTCAGTAGATAGGTCGGTTACCACTCAGGTAGGTTTCCCTTTGTATGTTAGGGCCTTTTCTCCCTAGTTGCTTTCAGAATTCTCTCTTTGTCTTTATATTTTGCCATTTTCACTATAATATGTCGTCCAGAAGATCGATTCTAATTATATCTGAGGGGAGTTCTCTGTGCCTCTTGAATTTCAATGTTTACTTCCTTCCCTAGGTTGGGGAAGTTCTCTGTTATATTTGTTCCAGCACTCCTTCAGCACCTTTTCCTCTCTCTTCTTCTACTGGGATTCCTATGATATGGATATTGTTCCGTTTGATTGTATCCCTGAGCTCTCGAACTCTTCTTTCATGATCATGGATCAGTTTATCTCTTTTTTTCTCAGTTTCTTCTTTTTCTATAATTGTGTCTTCCAAATCACTTATTTTCCTTTTTGCCTCTTCAGTCCGTGCTTTGGACGCCTCCAGTTTATTATATCTCATTTATCGCATTTTTAAATTCATCATACATATTTTTAAGCTCCATGGTGTTTGTAGCCATAGTTTCTTTGATGTCCTCCATGCTTTTTTCAAGCCCAGTGATTAATTTTATGATTATTTTTCTAAATTCTTGTTCAGTTATGTTGCTTATATCTGTTTTGAGCAGTTCTTTAGCTGTCAGTTCTTCGTGGAATTTCTTTGGAGGAGAGCTCTTTCGTTTCATCATTTTGGTTAGCTTTCTATCTCTTGTTAATTTTAAAACTTGTTATGCTCTCTGCACCTCTGAGCATTGCTGCACCAAAGAAGGCTCTTTGACTGCCCAGGGCCTATCCATTCAGAAAGTGTTCTTTGAATGGTCTCTCTTGGTCTCTCTTGTTGAGACCTTGATTATTTTATTTTCCTACTCGTAGTGGTATTTGGGACTCCCACCATGTGTACCTTGGCCTGTTTCTTGAGGTAGCCCTGAACTTCCCGCTTCCCTCCTCGGCACCTTGTGATCTTTTATTTGCTGCCTTAACAGCTGCTTCTCCCTGTACCAGCCTGTGCTCCCTCCCCCTTATTCCAGTTTGGGAGACACTGGCCAGGGCTCTTCCTGCAACTCTGCAGACTGGGCGGGGCTGCCTCTATATCTTTTATTTTTTAATAAATAATAGGGATATAGATCTAGTTTTAGTTCCAGCCAACTTACTGAATTTTCTTTTTTTTAACCTCTTTTTCATTTTAGTTACTATCTGAGATTTTTCAGATATATAGTTATTATTATATGATTTTATTTAGTATATAATAATAATTTATAATATGTAATATTGTATATAATATAAAGCATAGAATATCACTTGTGGGGATGAGCACTGGGGATGAGCAACTTGACAATAAACTATTTAAAAAAAGAATATTACATATAATATAAAATATATAATAATGTATAATAGTATCATCAAGCAATTTTACCTCCTTATTTTTCAATGTTTATACTTATTTCCTTCTCTTGTACCTGTGTCTTGGCTATATTATAAATATACATATATTTATATTTATATAAAATATTTTATGTTGCTAGAGATTTTGTTACTGACCTCATAGAAATGTTTCCTCCATCAACTCCTATTCTTTTAAGTCTTTTTCTTAATCAGAAATGGATGTCGATACAACAAAGGCAGAAAAACTAGCCTGTGCTATTAGAAATAAGAATAGTGTTTCTCCTGCAGGGTATCATGGACAGAAATGAGGCATAATGGGGCTCCTGGGGTTACTCATAATGTTCTGTTTCTTCATGCGTCTTGTATGTTCATTTTATAAATATCCACTGAGCTGTACATTTCTGACACGCTTACTTTTATGTATATAGGTGACACATTATCAAAAAGTTAGAGAAAATATTTGTCAAGTGCCTTTTTAACAACTATAGTTTCAACGTTTGGATTTTTCTTTTGTTGTATTGAACTATGTTAATAAATTTCCTAACTTTGAACACTTTTATATTAGTGGAGTAATATTCATGGTGCTGTAGTGCTGGGTTCTGTTTCTTTATGTTTCATTTAGAGTTCTTGCTTAGTCTGAGTTTTCTTTAGAACTATTCTTGTTAGGGTTTGAAATCCATGAGAAGCTGAATTCTTAAAAAAGTGGACAGTCTCCTTTCATGGTCAGGTACAATTTAATGGCCTTCAAATTATTTGTTCTTTTTTTTTTCTTCCACGTGTTTAAATAACAAATAATTGAATGCTAAGAAATTATTTGTTTTTTAAACACGTGGAAGAAGTACTTTGAAAAGTTGCCTAGAACTAATGTTCTTTGGGCAGTAGCTTTTTGAAAACTTTCTATTTTTCTATTTCTTTGGTCTGCTTAGACAAACAGTTTCATTGAGATTTTTTTTTTACTTAAAAAGTCAACAGTTTTGTTCATTTGGCAAGTGTATTTGCCTGAAGATGATAGTTGATGATTCTTTCATTGTCTTCAGTATTGTGGTTGCTACATTGTCTTGTTTATTTGTTTTTTTCTTCATTGTTTCTTTATTAGATGTGCTAACGATATATACTTTATTCTTCTTTATTTCTTAGAAGGCAAACTCTTGAGTTTATTTGTTGGATTCTAGAATTTTTATATTTTTCTAAATGCATGAAATTCTGCTTAATTTTTCCCTTCATTCTGTTTCCATAGTTTAATCTCCCTGTTCTTTTTATAAATCATAAATTAAATAACTAATTTCTTTTTAGTTAGTCTAATTTTCATCCAATTGGTTGGCTGATTTAGATTGGAATATCTTTGGGGCACTTGGGTGGCTCAGTTGATTAAGCATCCGACTTCGGCTCAAGTCATGATCTCAGTTTGCAGGTTGGAGCCCTGCATCAGGCTCTGTGCTGACAGCTAGCTCAGAGCCTGAAGCCTGCTTCGGATTCTTTGTCTCCATCTCTCTCTGACCCTCCCCTGCTCACGCTGCCTCTCCCTCTCTCTTAGAAATAAATAAAACATTAAAAAATATTTTTAGATTGGAATATCTTCATTACTCAAAGTGTAGTGTTCTTTCTACCATGAAAACAAATGTATTAAATTGATGGTAGTCCTACAATCTTGATCATCAAGAAATCCTAATAATTAACCAAGAAGGAAAATGATATAAGCAGTAGCCATTATAAGATCTTCTATTTTATGAGGAGCCCACCTAACCTGAAAACAGCAAAATACATAATGAGCGTTTGGTCTGGATTAAGGTTATTGAGTAAGGAAGTGGGCAGCTATAAAAAAAAAAGTAGGTTTCTTCAGGAAGAACCTAATGAAGAATTTTCTTGTTAGAGTAAAAAACAGCATGTTAAAATTGTTTTTAAATGTTTATGTGAGAGAGAGAGAGAGAGCAGAGGAGAGGTAGAGAGAGAGAGGAGGACAGAGGATCTGAAGCAGACTCTGTGTTGATAGAGATGGTGATGTGGGGCTCAGACTTACAAACCAAACCGCAAGATCATGACCTGAGCGGAAGAGAGATGCTCAACTGACAGAAAACCCCAGGAACCCCAAAACCAGTGTGTTTAGCTTAATATCACAGAAAGCAAAAGAGGATATAAGAGAGTCAAATGTACCAAGTTCAATGACATCAAGGAGGTATTAAAATTAGGGTCGCAGAGTTAAGAATTCAGAAACTGAATTATCTAATACCAAGCAAAGCAAGTGGAACAGAGAGTGGAGGGTCTGAAGCAATGATTTCAAATGTCAGTTAGCATTTGAAACTATTCCATGGGTCTTTAGCAATAAGAAAAGGCTGAACCAGTTCTGAATGGCTTACCTATGTTAGGGAGTAACCTCACGGGACCTCTCTCCTGTCCCATCCTTCTTGCCTTTGTTGGTCCCCATGAAATATTTCTAAAGGATCCACTCTACTCTGTATGGGAATTATTCCAGATCTGTTTCCTGCCCTTTACATTCAAACTTCTCTGTCTGTTGGCAGCCAGTTTTACAATCTTTTCTTGGATAAAGACTAGCACTGCAAATTGACTACCTAGTTAAGGAGGCTTTCTTTTTTCTCCTCCACAAGTGTCTGCATGTGCAGTTAGTATAATATTTTTAAACTAAGATTTATTTAGTGAAACATGTTAGTCTTATACACAGAATAAATTCAACCCTCGGTATCAACAATTAATGTTGAGTACCAAGTATCTCCAATTGTGGGACTTCGTAGTAAAACCCTTACTCAAATTCATGTTATGGGTGTTTTCCCATGGCAACAAGTGAAATACAACTCTTCTACTACCTAGAAATTTAATAAAAGGAAATAGTTTACTCATGAAGTTTACTATAAAATAAATTACATTTATAAAACACTATCTTAAGAATTATAATTCTATCTAGTTTCCATCTGAGTATAATCACTTGAGCATAGTGGTGAAACCAAATGAAAGAAAAGTCAAAATTACTTTAGAGAAGAAGCAAAAAACTGGCTGTCTTGAAGAGATTTGTGAAGTAGCAATGATATATCTAGACAGACTCTCTAGAAATCAAGTTAGAAAGATATAATTTAATAGTAGGATTCACGTTTATATAAATGTACATTTATAAAACACTATCTAAGAATTAGAATTCTTTCAGACTACCATTAGAGCTACTTTATAATCGCTTGAAAATAGCAATGAGACCCAAGGAGAAAGAGAAATCAAAATTACTGTCTATAATCAAGTGCCAGAGGCCGCGCCGGCTCCGACAGGTCCAGGGGTCCCTGAAGGATGGACGGTGTCGGCGAAAGAGAGTGAGAGAGCCCCGAGATCCTTTCTGATCACCAGGCAGGCATCTCTGTCCTGTCGGTTTTGGTGTCTTTATTTATAGGTTAAATGATAACATGACATCAGAAAAAGGAATTTTTACAATGGATAGCTCTTTGTGATAAGATGCTTTGGAAAGTGTACAGAAGCAGGTTTTACAGAAATATTCTTGCAGAACTATTGCAATTATAGTGAGGTTAAGTAAATCTTATAACTAGAGAATTAGGGTATTCTTGGTAAAAGACAGGATACATATTTGTTCTAAGTTAATAACGCTAAGGTTAGGTCATAGGTTAAGTGTATAGATGGGCTAAGAGTCATTCTGTCTGGCTCTCAAATGAATGTTTCTGAGTTGGTTAATAAGTTGTTTGTGGAAACCTATTTGATGCTGAATGTGTGAAACACTATGGAGACCCTAAAAGTGTCAGTCTTTTGTTTGTGGGTAATGCTTTAGCTACTCTTATCTATCCTCATCCTAGCCACCTGTAAGGGAGGGTGTTTGCAGAAAGTAGGCCTTGGGGAAGGGACTGCCATACATCACCAATTAGGAGAAGGTGTATTAACTTAAGTTCTGCCCTTATCTGTACCTTAACTCTAAATTAGGCTCTTTGTCTCAGGGCCAGGCTCAGTTGTAATTCTTGTGTTCTTAACCCCCTAAGTCTTGGATCTGCAAGGCCCTTAAGAAGAGTCTTTTGACAATCATCCGTAGAGCTTTCATCTAAAATCTCTCTTGTAAAGGCAGGAATATGCTTTTCCTTATGAGGTATCTGTGTTCAGAATATTGGTCTGATATAGAATATTGTGAGGCCTGGTCAATACCAGCACAATACGAGCCAGTAGTTGCAGGAGATACCAGTTTTCATTTCTCATGGCAGTAGCTGTGCAAACACTGCCATTTCCTTGCTGTAACTGCCATCCATAGAGGCCAGTGCGGCTCCCAGCAATCAAGTCCAAGAAGAAAGACAAAAAAATTCTTTGGTCATTCTGGATTATTCAAATGGGTTTATTAAAATGGTAAAATCATTAAAACAAAAGCATACTTACAAATAGAATTTTAAAAAGCAATTTATAAGATTTACATTTAAATCATCTATAATTATAAAACAGTACCTTAAGAATTATAATCCTACCAAGCTTCCAGTGAACCAAAAGACAGAGTTCATTTTTACTTGGCACTTTAAACATTTTTTTTAATGTTTAGTTTTAAGAGAGAGAGACAGAGTATGAGCAGGGGAAGGGCAGAGAGAGAGGGAGACACAGAAATTGAAATAGGCTCTAGGCTCTGAGCTGTCACCTAGAGCCTGATGTGGGGCTTGAACCCATGCACCAGCAGATCATGACCTGAACCGAAGTCCAAGGCTTAATCGACTGAGCCACCCAGTGCTCCTTTACTTGGCACCTTCTTTTTTATTAAAAAAATTTTTTTGTGTTTATTTTTGAGAGAGAGAGAGACAAAACATTAATGGGGGAGGGGCAGAGAGAGATAATCCAAAGCAGGCTTTAAGCTCTGAGCTGTCAGCACAGGGCCTGATATGGGGTTCCGACTCAGGAATGGTGAGATCATGACCTGAGCTGAAGTCGGTTGCTTAACCGACTGAGCCACCCAGGCATCCCACTTGGCACTTTCTTAAACTGTGGACTCTGGGATCTGCTGGTTAGTTTCACAAACTGTAGTTGTCTGCAAAGTATGCCCGGTTCTTGGAAGCAGCTCAAAATGATATGACATGACAACCTGAGCCTGGCCTTTATCTGCTTCTCCTTGAGGATGAGATTGAGACGAATGATCAGCAGTGGTGGTGGAAGAAGAAATTGTTTCTCTAATTTCAAAAGGAAGTGTCTTTTTCCAAATTAGTTCATTAGCAATGAACCAGTTCCATCCTAAAGCATTAGAACACACTGGAGATTCAATAGTGGAACAAAGTTTAGCCATTTTAGAAGGCCAGTCATGGTTTTTAGCTACCATTGGCAGATAGAAGGGATAGAATCAGTTATGTCCAATCCTTGTAGTTTATTACATGAAGATGGTCATACATTTAGTTTAGGTGGACAGACAAAAGATGCGCATGCTCCTTGGACTACTTAAAGCAGTGCAACAAAAAACAAGGTAAAGGGATTATTGTGATTATTGGCCGGCACAGTCCACAATGGGACAAGAGTAAGGGAGTTCAATGCCACTGTTTTGAAACGATCATTGTAAAACAAATGGGTATCCATGAAAGGCCAGTCTGAACTGAACAGCACTCGTAACTTTGACTATTTTCTCCCAGAAGTATTTCTGATAACTAGCCAACAATATTCTTTCCTTCCTCTGAACTCTAATTATACATTAGCTGTACCACTCTCTGAACCTTTATGTTATACTATCTTGTGACATAATTTTTTGTTGACTTAACTCTCAACTGTTATTTAGCTTTCCTTAAGTATGAGCTTGTTTACCCAAATAAGGTTAAACAGTTCCTTGAAGCAAGCACTAATTCTTTTTATTTTTTACAAATAGTTTATTGTCAAGTTGGTTTCCATATAACACCCAGTGCTCACCCCCACAAGTGCCCTCCTCCATGCCCATCTCCCCACCACACACATACCCATCAGTCCTCAGTTTGTTCTCAGCATTCAAGAGTCTCTCATGGCTTGCTTCTCTCCCTCTCCCCCACTATTTCCCCCCTTCTTCTCCCCCACGGTCCTCCGTTAAGTTCCTCCTAATCCTCCTATACGTGCAAACATATGGTGGCTGTCCTTCTCTGCCTGACTTATTTCGCTCAGCATAACACCCTCAAGTTCCATCCATGTTGCTACACATGGCCAGATTTCATTCTTTCTCATTGCCATGTAGTATTCCATCGTATGGATAAACCACATCCTCTTTTTTTTTTTTTAATTTTTTAAATTTATTTCTGGGAGAGAGAGAGACAGCGTGAGCAGGGGAAGTCAGAGAGAGAGGGAGATGCAGACTCCGAAATTGGCTCCAGGCTCTGAGCTGGCAGTCAACACAGAGCCCGATGCGGGGCTCGAACCCACGAACTGCGAGATCATGACCTAAGCGAAAGTCAGACGCTTAACCGACTAAGCCACCCAGGCACCCCAAACCACATCTTCTTGATCCATTCATCCGTTGATGGACACTTAGGTTCTTTCCATGTTTAGGCTAGTGTTGAGAGACAAGCACTAATTCTTTCCTTACACAACAAGGAATAAAGTTACATTGCCTAAAAATGAAAGTCAATAAATTATAATTTATTTAATTCCATACCAATGCTTGTCATTTTACTTTTTCTATACTGTCAGGACCCCAAAATCTTTCCTTTAAAGCAATGTGGTTAGAGAGAAGGCCAGGAGCCTGTCACATAGACAAGGGAAAGGACTTGGCATTTTATGGAAATATAGGGGAAGCCTTAAACAAGAGAATGTACTCATAGGTTTGATGTCATTGACCTTGTTGGGCTATGTTGAGAATAGACAATAGAGGGTAAGACAAGAAATGGTGATCAACTAGAAAGTTCTGTAGTCAAGTTTGTGAGGATGGTAATTTAGATTATGGTGTTCACAGTAGGACTGTAAAATTCCAGATTCAAAATTAATTAGAAGAAAAAGACAATGGGGTTTGCTGACAAATTAGCTGAGTAGGCTGAAAGAAAGGAAAAAGTCACGGATACATGCCCAGGAAATAATGCTACAAGACATAAATACTCTGGATGTTGAGCCAAAAGAATTTAGAAATTATTTTTCCATGTGAGTATTTATAAGTGTTTCTTTTGTTCATTTTCTTCAAAATGGAAAATGAAGCCTGTGTTTCTTGGAGTATCTTTCATCACCAGCATATAGGTAAATAAAACACTTCTGATACAGTTTTCAAATCTCATTTCCTAAGTATTTACTAAACTAGGTTAAACAACCTCAGCTATTGGGTCAAAATGTAATCTTAATAATAAGTTATCACTTCCATTTTCTAGTAATATGTAATATGGTGGATTAGAAAGCCCAAATATTTTCCCAGTATGAAATACCCTGAAAATGTACAGGACATAACAAAAGTAGTTTTCATTGCAAATCTACAAGAAGAGTAAGAATTGAAAAGAAGAAATATTGAAAACTAGAATAGTGAGTTTGAGTTTTAAGTACAGAAGCTGTCTGTACCAAGTGATTGGTAACTTAGTAAGCACGAAAATGGCATTTTAATAGATAGGAAGGGACAGGAAATAATTTCTTGCGTCTTCATGAGACCCAAGTTATAGCCTTTAACAGGTGTGTTGAAGATAAAAACAAAACAAAACAAAACAAAAAAACAAAAAACCCCAAAACTTATAGACATAAAGGCATGTTCCTTGGCATAAAGGAAGATATATCTTTCTGGCCTCTGGATGGGGTAAGAGCGAAGACATTGAACTAGAGGCTTGTCCTGTCATGGATTTGTGAGGGAATCAATGTAAAATTCCTGCTTAGTTCAGGAAGCTCCAAGCTGGTAATACCAAAATCCATTATTTTTTAATACCCCTGGGACTTCGAAGTAGCAGACAAAAAATTCAATATAGAGGAATACAACATCTTCCCAATTCAAACAAGTCTGCAACAATGAACTAGATAAGATGAGCTTATAATCCAAAATTAGAAAACACTACTGAATAACCTACCACAAACAAAAGAAGTGATAACAATCCCTTTTGGAGACTGATCCTCAAAGAACTTGAAACAATGGAATAGTCAAAAAATATTTCTTAAGTTAATAAAAATAGAAAATAAGAAACCAAAAATATAAGTAAATATCAAGATAGTATGTAATAATGAGTAGAAGTCTTGAAAAATAACTAAATTGAACTTCCATAAATGAAATGAAGAATACAGTATATGAATATAATATCCAATAACTGGGTTAAACATCAGGTTAGATACAGCTGATAAGAAGATTAATAAATGGAACATATGAAAACATTGTCTAACAACAGCCTAGAAGGATAAAGAAAAGAATAAAAGGAATAAATATAAATGAAGAGGCATTTCATTGTATATTGTTGTAGAAATGTAGCAATAATTTACCCAGATGGTTCTGGTGGAGATTCAGGTTGTTTTTAAATTTTTTTGGTACTATAAAGTATTGTCTAAAAAAAGGGATTATATGTACATCATTTTGCTTATTTACAAATATATTATTTCATTCATGCAGTGCATGATTCTTGTTATATACCAGGCCCTGTTTTAGGACCTGTGGATATAGCAACAAATATAACAAATTTCTTATCCTTCCATGAAACCCATTATCAAAGTGGTAGAACAAATGAACAACACATGAACAAATAAATAAATATATTGTATGTCAAATGGCAATTAAGTTCTATTGAGAACAATACAGTAAGGCAAGGGAGAGAGAGAATTCTGGTAGTAGCGACAGCCATTTTATGTAGGGTTATGAGGAGATGAGTGACAAACTACCAGGACAAGAAATTCATTTGGTACGGAATTTTCCAGGATTCCGGTGGTCAGGCAACAACTAGTTGCCCTAGGTTTGTTCTTGATCATGTCCATCAGAAGCATGAGCCTCAAAATATGGTTCACGGCTAGGGTAAGCATGTGTCTTGATTCATTCAGGAGAATTCTGATGATGTTTTAAGGTCACCTTGTTGATTATGCATTGGGGGTGCATTCCCTTAAAGAACACACATTTGTTTGTTTGTTTGTTTGTTTATTTAATGTTTTATTTATATTTGAGATACAGAGCATGAGTGAGAGAGGGACAGACAGAAAGGGAGACGCAGAATCTGAAGCAAGATCCAGGCTCTGAGCAGTCAGCACAGAGCCCAATGCAGGCCTCAAACTCACAAATTGTGAGATCATGACCTGAGCCGAAGCTGGACTCTTAACAGGCTGAGCCCCCAGGTGCCCCTCAATTTTTGGTTTTTAAATACAGCTTTGATTTCCTCTAGTTTTCAAGGCAAATAAATCTCAATTCCAATTCCAAATTGCCAGAGATTCTGTTTTCATTAATTTGGGGTCATAATTTTTAAAAAATCTCAGTAATTTTATTTTATTTTTTTTTTAATTTTTTTAAAATGTTTTATTTATTTCTAGGAGAGAGAGAGAGAGACAGCGTGAGCAGGGGAGGGTCAGAGAGAGAGGGAGTCACAGACTGAAACAGGCTCCAGGCTCTGAGCTGGCAGTCAGCACAGAGCCCGACGCGGGGCGCGAACCCACGAACCGCGAGATCATGACCCAAGCGAAAGTCGGACGCTTAACCGACTAAGCCACCCAGGCGCCCCAAAAATCTCAGTAATTTTAATGTGTAGCCATAATTGAGAATGACCATAAAAAGAAATACTTAGCAGCATCAAGAAGTTCTTCCTATGCTCTTGGCTTTGGGAGTAGATTTCCATGATTCATCACTTACGTACAACACCCAGTGCTCATCCCAAGTGTCCTCTTCAATGCCCATCACCCATTTTCCCCTCTCCTCTGCCCTATCCCCCCCCGCCAACCCACCAACCCTCCATTTGTTCTCTGTATTTAAGAGTCTCTCATGGTTTGCCTCCATCTCTGTTTATATATATTCCCTCCACTTCCCTTCCCCCATTGTCTTCTGTTAAGTTTCTCAAATTGCACATATGAATAAAAACAGAAGATATCTGTCCTCTGACTGACTTATTTCACTTAGCATAATACCCTCCAGTTCCATCCACATTGTTGTAATTGGCAGGATTTCATGCTTCCTCATTGCCAAGTAGTATTCCATTGTATATATAAACCACACTGTACAGAGTGTATGTTGGCTAACTTGACAATCATTTATATTTTAAAAAAAGAATGAGTGCCAAGAGCAAGGAGATATCTGCATTGATGATAAGATAATATGAAAATATCTTTGATTTCTATCAATGACTAAGTCACAGGCACCAGTGAGGCTTGTTACCTACATTTGTAAGATAAAATAATACATTTCAGTTGGAGGTTAGTTTAGTGAAAAAAGAAAAAAAAAGTTTTCCTATGCACATGTGCACAGATACCATTGAAATTCTTTCAATTTCAGGCAGGGATGCCTTGCAGATAAACATACTGTTTTGATATGATCATGGCTTTTCATTCCTGCTACCTTTTTATTTATAAATTATTGTTAGGTTAGCTCCAATATTAGTAACTGAGTGTTTCATCTTTACTTCGGTCAATTCTACAATGTCTTGTAATAGAGACTTACAACTGTAATTTTGGCCTAAAATTTCCCAATAACCATATTGTTAAGCCTGGCGGGCATCGAGATCAATAGACCTTAAAGTAGATATGAAACTGCATTCAGGTTAAGTAATTTATTTACTTGGTCAGCATTTATTGAGTACATATTATGTTTTAGTCACTTTGCTAGGTATTAAGATAAAGAAGGGAATGAGACTTGGTTCCTACAGTTTAGGAGGTGAAGATGATTATGTGCACAAATCAGTGCAGTAAAATGTTGTAACTTTGCCCAGAGACTTCCGTACATGTTACCGAGAGAATGGGCAGAGGGGAAAGAATTCTGGGCAGAGAAAGCATGTGAGCAAAGGCACTGAGGCCAAACACAAAGCGATTTGGGGATATTACAGGCTATTGAATATGCTACTTATTCACCATTGTTGCTACAGTGACCCATGTATCTTTTTCTATTAACTTATTTTATATACATACAAGATGTTTATTTCCTATCAGGAATGTCTGTTCTTCTTCTTCTTCTTCTTCTTTGCATGCTTTTAAAACAATTTAATTGTATTTTTTCTTCTTTCAGGACTTTAAGAATTCGTATAAAATGAAGGAAAGGTATAAAAGTATATTCGTATAAAATAAAAGGAAAACTAAAAGTTCACATAGAGATTATAAGGATTTTATTCTATATCTTCACTGCAATTTCAATGTGTTATGTACACATATCATAGTGTGGCATTATGCATATCCAAGCATTTGTTTACAATAGTGTATCTTGAACATTTTTCTGTACTATTAAGATTCTTATATGACTTCAGCTCTCTCTACTTTTTATTATATAAGCAATACATGTTCATTGCTGAAAAATGAGAAAATATAGGTTAACTATAAATGAAGCAATCAAAATTGCCTTAGACTTTGTGACTAAGAATTAATCAACATTTTTGGGTTCATTCTTTGATATATTTTTAATGCATATATACTTCTTATTAATTGCCTTAAACATGTTTTATATTAATATACCACTAATCATGTGTATTTTCTAGGAAGCAATTGTTTAATATTCCCCCCTTAACTAAATAAATAACCATTTGAGCATCTCTTATGTTCTATTAACTCTACGAGGCTTTTGCATTTATCATGCTTTCTTCTCACAAAGCAATGGGCTTTCTTCCACTGATGTGGCAACTGAATCCCAGCAAACATTAGTGGTTTCTCCAGGGTCTCAGAGTCCACAAATAACAAGGTAGAATTCAAACCCAGGCCTTTATGTATGCAAAGGTCATACTCTTTTTCAAGGTGGTGGCAAAGGTAAAGGCAGGGGGTTGAGGATGCACAGAAGACTCTCCCTCCCTGAGGGCTCTTTCTCTCCCTCCCTACCAGATAGGAGAACAAATCCTGGTTTTCCCTCCTGTGGCTTCTAGAAAGGCTGGTGTCCTCTTCTAGCTCCTTAACTATGCAAATATGTGCTTTGGGCAATAACATGTGGTTAGCATCTGCTTTGGAAATATTCCTGCAACTAAAAGCACAGAGGACATCTGTTGTGAAAGGTAGCCACAGGTAGAGTTTTGCTGCCGCAGTCAACAAAATAAACACCTAGAGAATAAGGACTTTCTCCTTTGTTTCTGACCCTTTCTGGGAAGAGCTTCTTCTTGTGAAAGGCCCTCAATCATGGCTGCCCCCAGCAGGGGACCTGCTCACTGAGGAGGGGAAAGGGAAGCCTGGTCAGCAGCCAGCCCAGAATGTTCTAGAGGACCCTTTGTTGAAAGCCTGCTCCGAAGAGCGAAGGTCGTGCTGTAAACGTTTGCTTTCACTCAGCTTCTTCATTCGGGATCACCTCTCTCTCTGAAAGGCCCCTGCAGCTAACCCAGTTCACACGGACCTCTTTCCTTTTTGTTGTTGTTGTTGTTGTTGTTGTTGTTGTTTGTTTTCCTAGGGATGTGTTTCTGTTCTTTAGACTCAGGCCAGAGCTTAGGGAAAAAAAGCAACATTTATTCTCATCTGCGAGTGTTCAATGTCAGACTGTCCATGGAAATCATGCAGTGTAGAGAGTAAAGAAGGAAAGGAAAGGAACTAACGTTTATTAACCACTGAAGGAGCTGGATACTTCCACATGCATCATCTCCACACATCTGTTTCCACGACATCCCCCAAGGATAGGTGTTGTTGGTCCCAATTTACAGACAAAGAAACTGAGATGCAGATGGATTAGCTTGTCAGAGAGCAGCTGACTGACAGAGCAGAGTGTGGCTCAGACTTATGATTCCAAAGCCTGTCCGCATATGTTTATGTTGGAGGACAGTCACTAATCTTTAAGAAGCACATCTATGTTAACCGTTTATAGTCTTTTAGTGACAGGAAGCAGAAAGGACAGATAAGAAGAAAGGCAAAGGTTTATTGTTCCTTTGAGCAGCTCAGCAATGCATTTTAATGGTTTTTCTGGAATGTTCTTGCAGTGACCACAGAGAGGTGCCCAAGAGCAACAAGACTGCTTTCCCAGGGAGTTCTAATCTCAGGCACTAAAAAAAAAAATCATTGAGTGGCTGTTGTTTCCAGTTTATTTGAGATTTTTGGGATTTTCGATGGACAGCAGACCTCAGATTCCTGGGGAATCGGTGTGACAGGACGACACGAGGGCTGGGAGGTGGAGAATTTTAAGTAGATCCCCTACTTGTAAAGAGCCGTAAGAGCCGTGCACAATATCTGGGATGTAGCAGGAGCTCCATAAATGTGAGCTTTCCTTTTCTTCTTCTTTCTCTCTCCGTTCCTCCCCACCTCCATCTCCACCATCTCTCACTCTCTTGTCACCTATGGTATACTTTCAGTGATTCAAGTAATTTTGCAAGAATCAAATTACAGCAATTTCAGAGCAAGCAAAATCCTACCAACAAATCCAAGAACAAAACTGCCAAGCCCCCAGGGAGAATGAAGCAGGACCCACAAGAGAGCCCAGAGAAGACTGCCATGAGCGTGGCCAGCACTTTGAAGCAAAGAGAAGTGTTTTTCTTGAGGTCTCAGTTCAGATCCCAGCTCAATCAGGAAGCAGTGAGCTGTGTGCCCAGAGGTAATTTTGCAGACCTTCCCTTGGACTCCCTTCCCTCTTCTACAAGGCAAGAGTAACTCCTGCCTCATAAGATGGCTGCAAGGATGAAATAAGAAAACAAGGGAAAGCACCACCAACAGTTCTTCGCATTTCATACATGTTGATGAACTCTTTATTGAAGATACAATTTTAAGGTGAAAGCCCTCCATAGGCTTTGCAGGGGAGGCCCATGGGTGGGAAGCAAAACCCTACCTGCTGAGTGATACTAAGGTCTGGTGGGTGTGCATTTCCTCGAAGGGTGGCACAGAATGCATAAGCCTTGTCTTTGGGGCCACAGACCAATCACTGCCTCCCAGAAAAATCCACTTCTGAGAAAAACTCCTGATTTGACTGGATTGGTTGTGAAGGGTTTAAGTTAGTATAAAAATGTAGAGTAGGAGTGTGTGCATGTGTGGAAGAGGAAGGCAAGAACAGTGAGTTCCAAGGCTGCTTTGTCTGTCTGCTGCTAAATTGTGCAGCATAAACAAAAATTTAACAAATGTAGTCAGGATCTTCAAAGAAAATCATGTCCTGCTGAAACTGTGTGTGTGTGTGTGTGTGTGTGTGTGTGTGTGTGTGTGTGCATACAAAACACACATAGAAATAAGGAAGATGGTTATTCCAGTCCAGTCTTTAGAAAGATTGTAAAGGTTGTCGATGATCTCAGGGGGATAATAAGTTTGGTTTATGCCGATGTCTGCCTCAACGTAGATGTGTGAGAGCTTGGCTAAGTGAATTTGTCCAGTGGATTTTGTCACAGTGCCTTCAGTGGAGCCAAGGTCTCTTGCAAACACAGAGCTAGGCCTGGCAGTCAGCTCCATGGGGTTACTGACCTGATCAGTACAGCAGATTAATCTGTTTAATCTGTTCTAGCAGAACACCATAGACTAGGTGGCTAATAAATAGCAGAAATTTATTTCTAAAGGCTGAAAAATCCAAAATCAAGATGCTAGCAGATAGTGATTGGTAAGAGCAAGTTTTCTGGTTCATAGACGTCCCATTTTTCTGTTTGTGTCCTCACATGGTAGAAGAGGTGAGAAGTTCTCCGGGGTCTCTTTTATAAAGGTAGTCATCTCATTCATGGGGGCTCCATTCTCCTAACCTGATTACTTCCCAAAAGCTCCACTTCCTGATATCTTCACTTTGAGGGTTAGGATTTCCACATGTGAATGTTGACACAAACATTGTGTTTGTGCCTGTTTCTTGGCATAGATGTGTGTGTTCCCACCTTGGGATCTCCAGCCAAACCCTCTCTGCCTGGGACAACACTGCTTCAAGGGTTGACTCCTGTGGCTCATTCAGGTCACCGATGAGATGTCACCTTCCTAGATGGCCCTTCTCTGACCACCAATTCTAGAATAGTTCTATATAGCCTTTGCACTTTGGACATACATACATATGTCTTATTTTCTTTACACTACTGACCATTTCCTCATATTTGCTTGTGTATTTGCTTATTGTTTAATCTCTCCTTCACTTAGAATTTAAGCTCAGTTAGAGCAGCAATTTTGTCCATCTTTCCATCTCTCTCCTGGAACCGTGTCCTGTGATAATAGGAACTCAACAAACATTTGCACAAATGTGGAAGAAAGACATGTTGTATTCTTGTACCAAAAAGCCCAAAGTGCTCTAGGCTTAACTTTTAAAGAGAGGAAATGGCATCCACTAAACAAAACAAAGCAAAACAAAACAGCACCTGAAGAAAAGAGTGTGCTTAAAAATTATGGTTTGTGTCTTACACTTTTGCCAAGGAGACATAATTAAAGTGTTTCACTCTCCTCCTGGACCTCTCATAGCAAAATTGGCAGGAAGGAGAATAGCACAGAAGAGAAAGTAAAGGTAAGCATTAATATGTTGGTTGTTTTATGCAGTTTGCACAATCCAGTTTTGATTCATGCCAAAAACATGAACAGTTTTGTTCAGGACTCTTCTAATTGATAAATGTCAGTTTAAGTGCTGCAGAAGCACAAAGCTTTTTTTTTTTTTTTTTTTTAGTTTTTTAATGTTAATTTATTTTTGAGAGAGAAGGAGACAGACAGAGTGGGAGCTGGGAGGGGCAGAGAGAGAGGGAGACAAAGAATTTGAAGCAGCTCCAGGCTCTGAGCTGTCAGCACAGAGCCCAACACGGGGCTCGAACTCACAAATGGGAGATCATGACCTGAGCCGAAGTTGTATGCTTAACAGACTGAGCCACCCAGGTGCCCATGAAACACAAAGCTTTAACTTCGGGTATAAGACTTTCTTTATGTAATAGCTATTTACAGGACACTATAAATACAGCACTAGGCACTGAGTGACAATAATAAATAAGACTGAGTCCCCTCTTCCTTGTCTGAAAGGTAGCGGAGCTGAACAAAAGGTCAGTACAGCATAATGTGCTATATGGTGTAAATAGGGCTCTCATAAGACACCAGAGACGGTACTAGTGGCTCCAGGAAAAATTTGGCCATGAAATAATGAAGTAGAAAATGTAATGGTCTTCGAAGAGATGCTTCAATAGTGATAAAAGCTGTTAGATAAATAAGAAAGATGCAGAAGTCGCATTTAACAACAGCAGATGTGACACTTCATCAGTTGAGCATTTACGAGAATCTCCTGTGTTCTAAGAACTCTTCCAGGAAGCTCAGCGTTGACCGTCTTTCTGGGTCTCTGAAGCCATCCCATAGAAGCCTAGATGTGCCTTCTGCCTTCTGTAATCCACAAGAAGGGCTTCAGCACTTATGGAAACAATCAAATTGCTTTATTGACCCCCACTAGGTTGTCAACATTGTGACCTGACCCTCTAAGGAGGTTGAAATGGGAAGGGAGAGTCTGTCAGACAACTCAGAGGGCATCCCTTGCCTCCAGACACTTTTTCCAAATCGTTTGGAAAAAGCTGTGCCCTCAGTCCTTCCTCCTACGGGAGGTGTTCTCCCTTTTAAAAATTTATTTCTCTCTCTCTAGTCTGTGGCAACTCTTGGATAGGTCCCAAGTCTTACTGAGATGGGCAAGATGATTTTATTTATGACAGAAGAGAAGTGGACTTTCTGTTAGTTTTTGAGTCAAAAACATTTTCTAACTCCAAAATAAATTGTGACAGGAAACGCAGTCCATGCCAAATGCTCTGTGTCATGTTGAGTTAAAGCTTTGTATTTAAGGAGAATGTTAATAGCGTTTGTTCACTAAAAAATTTGCTACTTCCTTGCGTAGGAAGCCCTGATATTGAATTCTCCAAAACGTTGACCCTCTTTCTGGTTTTCTTGCTCAAATCTGGATTATTCTTGGATTTCACCTTCCTCTCAGTATGGTTTTGGTTGAAGTGATTTCAGGGAGGTTGATGCAGTCGAAATTAGATGCTGCAGTTGATATCCTGGCAAGGCCTTTCTGACTGGTACTTGCCGGAGTCCAGCTCTGGCTGGGTCTAGGGGTCCCTGAAGGATGGACAGTGTTGGCGAGGGAGGGAGTGAGAGAGCCACAAGAATCTTTCTGGTCACCAGGCAAGAATCTCTGTCCTGTCAAGTTTGGTTCTTTATTTATAAGTCAAACACTGGGGCGCCTGGGTGGCTTAGTTGGTTAAATGTCTGACTTTCTCTTAGGTCATGATCTCGCGGTTCGTGGGTTCGTGTCCCGCATCGGGCTCTGTGCTGACTGCCAGCTCAGAGCCTGGAGCCTGTTTCAGTCTGTGACTCCCTCTCTTTCTGACCCTCCCCTGCTCACGCTGTCTCTTTCTCTCTCTCCTAGAAATGAAAAAAAGAAAAGTCAAATGTTAACATGGCTTCAGAAAATGGAATTTTTACAAAAGATAGTTCTCTGTGATAAGATGTTTTGGAAAATGTACAGAAACAGGTTTTACAGAAGTATTCTTGCAGAACTGCCCCAATTATTAGTGGGGTTGAGTAACTAAGAAAATAACAGGATGTTCACATTTTAATAACACTAAGGTTAAGTCATAGGTTTGTAGATACTCTTATCCAATCTCATCACAGCTGCCAGTGTAAGGGAAGGTGTTTGTGGAATGTAGGCCTTAGGGTAGGGGCTGCTATACATCATCAGTTAGCAAAGGCATATATGGTAACATATGTTCTGCCCTTATCTGTTCCTTCTCTCTAAGTTAGGCTCTTTGTCTCCAGGCAAGACTTGATTTTCCAGTTATATTCTTTATGGCACTGGAGAACCAATCATACCTTTAAAGAGTTTAGCTCATTTCCAATACATAGAATAGCCTCTTCGAGTGCATTTACCTTTGTGTCTAGTTTTATGATTTCTTGAATAGCCAGGGCATGAGAGACATTTTTGGTTAGTTGATTTACATGTTGAGCTGTATGAGCCTCTTGGACTAACGCAACCATAGAAACAGAATTGTACATGTAAAGGTCAATCTTTTATGAGTAAGGGTCATTAGTCTGTTCATAGCTCAAGGGAAAGGAGGGAAACAGGACCTGCTGGAGACACAATGACTGTTCCCATAATCAAAAGAAGGAGTTCCCACGGTAAGTTCCTTCAGAAGGTGTAATCATCATACCAGGGCCAGAATAAGGGGACAAGACACTCCCAATACCAATCAACAAGGTACCTTGAGGGTTTGTGCTCAAACAGAAATAACTGAGTGGGTGTATATCAGTAGTCATCTGATGGCAAAAGACCGTGAAAACTTGCTTTAACCTCACCAGGAGTTTTCTCAACTAGTGGGCTCAGAATGGCTCCCAACAGGTACTAGAGACCAAGATGGTGGTAGCCGCTGAAACTCTTTCTAGAGTGACTTAAGGGAGAGGGTGTGGGGCACAAGGCCATGAGTGCCCCGGTAGGGATGGGGGAACCGAGATACTACTCAGAACATCCCAGGTGGTGTGAACACCCAGCAGCAAGTGTACTAAGGCAGCTCCCTCCCTGCCTTAGTAGTCCTTAGAAACTTGTGATTGTAGTTCATCCACTTACTGAGAGACAGAACTTCACGTTCTTGAGTCAGCAGTCCTAGAGCTCAAAAACAATGTTTCATATGTAATTACAGGCAGACAACATTAAGTAAGCCTTATTCCGACAAGCAGAAAATATCAATGGATTCAGTAAGGGTTTAAATATAGTGCCTAGCCTTATTAAGAAGAGATTTGAGATATTTGGACCATGTCACCAAAGCTTTTAAATCAACTTTATGGAAAGTAACTCCCACAAATCTTGCCAAAGACAAATATACGGTTGGCATTTTGACTTAAAGGGGCACTTGAGAATGCACTTATGTCTAAAGGGTATCAGATTATTAATTCTTTTTTTTTTTTTTTTAGTTAGAGTGAATTATTATACTATTTAAATAGAGAGTTGAAGAAAGCTGCAGTGGAAATAAATAGTAAAGAACTACTCCTTTCCCTTCCAAATACATTCTTCTTCACTACCACCATCACCACAACAACCAAGGATAACTAGCGGTACTGTAGATCCAGACCCGAGAGGTCTACATATAGGCAAAATCTCATTTAATCATTATGAAACAAACAAACAAGCAAATAAAAACTTATGAAGGAGATACTATCATTTCTATTTTACAGATGTTAAAAATTAAGATTTTTGAAAGGTTATAGAATTGACCAATGGATACACAGCCAGTAAACTGTAGACTGAACCCTAATGTGTGATTTCAAGCACCTTGCTTATGACATTTTTCTGCCTCCCCTTACTGAAAAGTAGCGGCAAGAAGTGGGACCTTCCATTACCTCCACCCCCCAATCCCCCACCGAACCAGTGTTTCCCAGGCCTTGGTTTGACCTCTTGTAGAGATAGTACATTTCCAGCTTTCACCACTCCACGAAATGGACTCCTCTCACACGTAACATGTGGCCGTTCTTAAACTGTAAACCCATGCACAAAACAAATGCCATTAAAGAAATACCAGACCAAAATAGAATCTTTAGTTTTGCCTTAAAAAATTCCTCCAGAAAATGAAAAATTACCCTGCTTAATGTAATGCTAAATTTCCTCCCCTTCAGTTATGTGCTTATGTGATCCACTCTTCTCTATTCTGGTTCTCTCAGTAAAACCTAATGAGATTTCCTTGAAACCTTGCAATTTTGTCACTTTCTTTTTATTTATTCTTTGGGAACATCTGGCAGCTAATTTTTCCCTACCTGTGATCTGTAGAGACCACACTTCTCAGTGGCAGCCTTAGAGAACGAGGAGTCAGTCTTGACTTGGACTAGATTTTTCTTCCTCCCTTCTAATTGGTTTGTGAACTCAGTTTTCTGTTGGCCTCTACCTCTTTCTGCCAGCATTATCTACATTGAGGTTTACCAGATGCTTCCATTGAGGTTTGTTTATTTAGGTTAAATTGTTAATGCTGTTGGTCCCTCTATTCTTCCTACCAGACTGTGATTCTGTGGAAGGGACTAGTTCTTAAGTGGCTCTCGTACTTGGTATGGGCCTGGCATGATGGTTGTGGGTGTTCCACGAAACTTTGGAAGGAAGGAAGAGAGGAAAAGAGGAAGGGAGGAAGATAGGCTGTTATCATTAAATCTATTATTATTATTATTATTATTATTATTATTATTATTATTAAGGTTTGTTTTCATAGGGTATGATTTCTGCTAAAGGAACCTGAAGCAGAGATAAGGATAGAGAAGAGGGAGATGGATTTCTCTATCTACTGAGTTTTATTTTAATAAAGTTTATTTATTTATTTTGAGAGAGAGAGAGAGTTTGCACATGTGTACAAGTTGGGGAGGGGCAGAGAGAGAATCCTAAGTAGGCTCCGAGCTGTCGGTGTGGAGCCCGATGTGGGGTTCTAACTCACAAACCTTGAGATCATGACCTGAACAGAAGTTAGATGCTTAACTGATGGAGCCACCCAGGCGCCCCGCCTCTTGGATTTTTTGAAAGAAGTGATTCATTAGGAGTTAAGACTCCCAAAGCAGACAATTGGCATTCAAACCCCAGCTCTGCTGCTCACTGCTTAGATGACTTTGGACAAGCTCACTGCTTAGATCACCTTGGACAAGCATCTTAACCTCTCTTGTCGTCAGTTCTCTCATCTATAAAGGGGGAACATGGAAGTATACCTTTTTCATGAGAGTTTGATGGGAAGTGATGAGTTAATCTATGTAAATCTCTAGGAAAACCACCTGCACAAAGGAAGAACCATTTTACTATTGTTGTTATGAAAGACAGTTAAGTAGTCAAAACGTAGGAACTTGTCTGTAGGAAAAACGTTTATAATAATTTCTCGGTCACTTATAATATTTATTGGACACCTCATGTGTGCCAAGAATTGGGCTAGGTGTTAGAGAAGGCACTTAATCAAGATAGGAATGTGAGGTGGTTGTGTCGCTCAATTGGTTGAGTGCCCAACTCTTGATTTTGGCTCAGGTTATGATCCCTGGGTCGTGGGATCAGCTACGCATCAGCCTCGGCACTGAGAGTGAAGCATGCTTGATATTTTCTCTCTCTCTGTCTCCCTCTGCCCTTCTCATGCTCTCTAAGGAAGGAAGGAAGGAAGGAAGAAAGGAAGGAAGAGACAAGAATGACATGAAGGGTTTATTATGAATCCTACTTTGAATCATCAGAGGCACAAAGGACAAAACAATGAGCTGTAATGGTGAATAAGGCGGGGGTGGAGCAGGGGAGGTGGTACCCTGGGGCATCATTATCAGCCTTGCCCAATGGTTGTTCCAAACAGCACAGTGTGGAGTTTCTCCAATGCATCTCCTTAAGCAGAGGACATGGGCCAACACAGGTGGGAAACAAGACCAATGTTGGGCACAGAGTGAAGCTGATGGAATGAGCTGGGAGCACGAGTAAGGCACCCCCTGGGAAATGCCAGGCAGTGAGGTCCTGCCTTCTTGGTGAAGGCTCAGAGCCAGTGTCATTTGGGCATTCCTGTTAGCATGTCCTCGTTTATACACAGAGACGGTGACATCTGGGGATTTGGGTTACCCAAATAAATAAGAGTTCAGCAATTCTTTCTGTTACCTGTGGCCCTTCTCAGAAGAGCTTCAATTTCTTCCCTGTAGGTTTAAGAACCACAGAGAGTTAAACTATACACTGGTCTCCCAAAGTCTTCATTTTTTGAATATGGAATATGTAATACCTGATAATTATTCTTTCTCCCCCCTCTTAGAATACTATTAAGAAATTATTTCTACCTTATTTTATTTTTAGCACGTTTTCTGTTTCCGAGCTAAAATTGTTGTATTATTGTATATTGCTTAGGTAGGATTCATTTTTCAATCTTTTTAGCCTCTGGCAATATTAAGACCCCCTTTGGTATTTCTGAATCTTTATATAAACAAGATGTCAAATTTCTGATTCCATTAAGTCATTTAAGGACTGGGAATGACTGTCTTTGTGAGTAATAATAAAGATCTGGTTTTCTTTAAAAGAGAGAGAGAGCAAGAAGAACCAGAAATTATTCAGATACACTTTTACGTGAGACTTCTCTTTTCTTCTATATTTAAAATTTACCAGATATTCTCTCTAAGAACAAGCTCTATTTAAAAGAACTGGATTGATGAACTTGAGAGCTAATACTACATTATTTATGTAGAAGTTAAGTTGTTTATGTAGAAGTTATCTGTGCTTGCATTGATTTTATATAACAAAATAATATCACATATAGTGATATATAATATCATATTATAGTGTAATAAACATGTATATAATGTCAATAAAGAAACCCTCTTTTTATTCACTATACATGTTATAATACATAAAATATAATAGTGTATATTGCATGTACTAATATCTTACTATATAATCTTACTATATATCTTACCATATGTAGTATATATACATTTACTATATATAGTATATATGTAATTTATTTATTATAAGCACTATAGTAAATATTATCAACATTATTATTAACATATATTATTATATAGTAAATATCATACTGAGTTAATCAGTGATTTCCCACTAGCGTTTCAATACCTGGACATTTGACATGCGTGCCCATGGGAAAATGACCAAGTCACGGACTAAATATAGGCAAACAATATGACTTTTGGAAGAGATGCATTTTAAAAATAGTTTCCAGAGCCAAACAAATTGATACAGGCACAGCCAGCATTCAGTGTCCTCCCCAAATATGACTCTAACCCAAGGGGACCACCCCCGCCTCTTCTCCCTCAGAATTGCCACCGTCTTGTAACTTGCTCTCCTGATAACTTTCTGTCTTTTGAAAGTGGCCAGTCCCCTCTGTTGTCTGCTGCTGTTGTTTGTTTCAAGATTCCTGCCCTAAGGCAGACCCCTAGGAACCCAATTTTTTTTTAACGTTTTATTTATTTCTAGGAGAGAGAGAGAGACAGCGTGAGCAAGGGAGGGTCAGAGAGAGAGGGAGTTACAGACTCTGAAACAGGCTCCAGGCTCTGAGCTGGCAGTCAGCACAGAGCCCGACGCGGGGCTCGAACCCACAAACCGCGAGATCATGACCCAAGCGAAAGTCGGACGCTTAACCGACTAAGCCACCCAGGCGCCCCTCTAGGAACCCAATTTTTAAGAACGGAAAATAATCAGTCTCTTTAGCAAATGGTGCTGGGAGGACTGGACAGCAACATGCAGAAGAATGAAACTGGATCACTTTCTTACATCATACTCAAAAATAAATTCAAAATGGATGTAAGACCTAAACGTGAGACAGAAAACCATCGAAACCCTAGAGGAGAAAACAGGCAACAACTTCTTTGACCTCAGCTGCAGCAACTTCTTACTTCCTGGAGGCAAGGGAAATAAAAGCAAAAATGAACTATTGGGACCTTATCAATATAAAAACCTCCTGGGGCTCCTGAGTGGCTCAGTTGGTTGAGCATCCGACTTCAGCTCAGGTCATGATCTCACGGTTCGTGGGTTCGAGCACTTCCAACAATAACCAAATCATGGAAAGAGCCTAAATGTCCATCAACTGATGAATGGATCAAGAAGATGTGGTTTATATATACAATGAAATACTATTTGACAATAAGAAAGAATGAAATCTTGCCAATTGCAACAATGTGGATGCAACTGGAGGGTATTACGCTGGGTGAAATAAGTCAGTCAGAGAAAGACAAATATCATATGTTTTCACTCATATGTGAAATTTGAGAAACTTAACAGAAGACCGTGGGGGAAGGGAAGGGGAGAAAATAGTTTCAAACAGAGAGGGAGGCAGAACATAAGAGATTCTAAAATACAAAGAACAAACTGAGGGTTGATGTGTGTGGGAGGTGGGGACGGGGAATGGGTAATGAGCAATGAGGAGGGTACTTGTTGGGATGAGCACTGGGAGTTGTATGTAAGTGATGTATCATGGAAATCTACTCCCGAAGCTAAGAGTACACTGTATAAACTGTATGTTAGCTAACTTGACAATAAATTATATATTTTTTAAAAAGACCAGAAATGACCTGGTAGGGCAATGCCTCAGATGTAGACAACTATTTCAAGGCAGATTCCAGAGTGTTCTCTTCTCTAAACAGCCGGTGGGGAAAAGTGTTGCCTCCTTGACGCCCTGCAATGAGTCAATTATATTTTTCTTCTGGTACTTAGGATTGGTGTATTCTGGAGGAGCTGAGAATTAGAATTAACTACATTTGGGCTGCTCTTTCCTGTCCCCAGACGGAGGTAATAAAAAAAATGGTTTTGGGGCACCTGGGTGGCTCAGTCAGTTAAGAGTCTGGCTTCAGCTCTGGTCATGATCTCAGGGTCCATGGATTTGAGTCCCGCATCAGGCTCTGTGCTGACAGCTCAGAGCCTGGAGCCTGCTTCAGATTCTGTGTCTCCCTCTCTCTCTGTCCTTCCCCTGCTCATGTTCTGTCTCTGTCTTCAAAAAATAAACAAGCATTGAAAAAAAATTAAAAATGATTTTGAATGAAACAAAATGGAACAAAGGTGTTAAACGTGATCAAGTATGAGTTCCCCTTTGGTGAAAAAAAAAACAGTTTCTCTTCTGGGTCTTGTCAAGTAAACAAGTTGCAGCGCAAGGAACTGGTTTTGTAATTTGATACTTTTTTTCCTCTCTCTCTCTCTCTCTCTCTCTGGAGGATATTGTTACATTTAAGTTCACTCTCCTCTCCCTTCTCCTTCCTCTCTTGCTTTACTACTGCCTCTTCTCTCTCCGTCTCCTCCTCTCCATAGGATTGCTGGGTTAAATACAGCCCACTGAGTTACATTTTAGTGTCAGATGACAAAGAAGTTTTTTGCTATGAGTTTTTGCCAACGAGTGCATGAAATATCCTAATCCTAAAAATTATTCATTATTTAACTGAAATTAAATTTTACTAGGTGTTCTCTGTTTTAATTTGCTAAACCTATCAAATCTAGACCTATCTCAATGTTTTTCACTATTTTAAGAGTAGGAAAAAGTGAAATTCTGTGGTAACCCTGACGCCCTTGGTTCTGTTATCAAAGCTCCAAATCTACCATATCCTTAAACGTTTCTGAGAAAAGAAAGCACACATGTTAAATAAAACTGGGCAATAGTATCAGAGGTCATCTATTCCTAACATTAAGAGGCATTGCATGTTTGCTGATTATGCTTTCTAATTTGAAAAAGGGGAAATGTCCTACAGCTGAGGGAGAAGCCAGACAGCATTAACCGTTCTAAGGGGATCTCTGGAACACTCAGTTTAGAGAAATGATCAGTAAGAGAAATTCAACAGAGACACATGTTCCTTACAGTTCATATTTTCCCCAGGCATGCTGTGGCTTGATGTCCTTGAGAACTGGGAAGATTCAGTATTACTGAACAAGGGCCAGCTTTAGGATGGTATTTAATCTATTTTCTGTTTTCTTTCCCATTAAAATAATGGTCTCACCTTAACAGAAAAAAAGCAGAAACTATCAGGTTTTCAAATTTTTCATTTAGATTTTATTTGTTATTTATTTATTTATTTATTTATTTATTTGCTTATTTTAATGTTCTTTATTTTTGAGAGTCAGAGAGACACAGCGTGAGCAGGGGAGGGACACAGCGTGAGCAGGGAAGGGTCAGAGAAAGAGGGAGATACAGATTCTGAAGACAGGCTCCAGGCTCTGAGCTAGCTGCCAGCACAGAGCCTGACGCTGGGTTCGAACCCACCAACTGTGAGATCATGACCCCAGCCGAAGTCTGACGCTTAACCAACTGAACCACCCAGCACCCCCCCCTTTTCTTTATGTTTCATTTAGATTTTAAAAAGACGTGCGTTTCTAGAATGCTGTCTATCTTTGATCGGGATGGAGAATGGCACTGAAGTTTCTTATTGAGAGCAGAAAGGACTCTTCACTGGAGCCAGGAGTCCAAGGCCCCTGCTCTGCACTGCAGCTCACTGGCTGTGTGATCTAGAACATATCAGTCGGCATCTCTGACCCCTAAGGCCTTTCCTGGTCTCAGTGCTCTGATTCCATAATGACCCAGGAACATTAGCAGTAAGTCTCCTTTGTGAAGTTTTCCCTTCCAAAATGCTAGGTTTACTGGCTTTTTCATATTTCATTCTGCATCTCTTCCCTTTGCTCCAGATAGTCAACAGTAGGGAAAAGTTCTGTGGAAAGCCCTGAAATAGCAACAGCCAGAAAACCAACATGGAATCCATTGGGCTCCACTGGGCCTACATCCTGCCAAATACTTGTCATCAAGTCACCAGTAGGACATGGGAAGGAACCAATACTAGGGCAGCAGCGGCTTAGACTCGTGACTTGTGTCATTAATCTCCCCAGAGAACACAGGCCAAGAAGGAAGTCACTGGAAGAGCCCATAGAATACCAACTAGAGCAAAAATGCCCTCTGGGACAGAAGCCAATTGACTTTGTTCTGGCTGGGCTGAGAGCTGAAACGGTATCTGGCACCAGCCCCTCATTCCTGTTCCCCCTTACCCCCTCAGTTACTATGGCAACTCAAGAAGTCTCCTTGAAAGAACTCTGAGGCTGGGAAATTTTATTAATTGTGCATCCTGGAACCAGCTCTGGGCATCACCTCAAATCTACAGGAAGTAGAATCCTAGACGTTGAAAAATGGCTCCTGGTGCCTACATGCCCCAGATTTTCGAAAACCACTGTCATGTGTTCCACTTTCTGGCCCTTGAGATCATGCACTAAACGTGGAATAAATGAACTGCTTGGTGGAGGGCTAGCTCACGAAGAAAGTGGTTTCTGGTTACCGGTACCACGGAATAGAAACTCAGGGGTAACCATTCCCAGCTTTCTCAAGAGCTGGGCCTAAAGCCCTGGAAATAAAAGTGGTTTTTAGCTCTACAGGACGGAGGTCTGTACCTTCTTCTCATCTAGTTGGGTATAAGTTCTCTGGAATAATTACCCTTTGAAATACAGATTTATATAGCGCCCTAAATTCTTTTTACTGCGTATCTTAAAATTGACTTTACACACACAGCTTTCCCCTGGCACCGAACAGCAGAATGTGAAATGCTCTGAAATATGGATTGTAATTTCCATTAAGAGATTTAAAAATTCATGTCTTCGAAGATAAGCCATCTGCAATATAAATCACAAGGTTACTGCATTCCGAATGCAATGCTACTATAATTTCAGTGAACAGAGGAAAAGAGTACAGCTTTCTTTCTCATGGAGCTTGCAATTTATAGTGGACTTTCACTTACATTAGAGGTTCATTTTAAGTCTCCTAACGTGTACTCAGTACCTAGGGTTTGCTGAACTTCACAACAAGCACCGGAGAGAGGCGCATAAGCAGATAACTGAAATACAGCGCTTTAAAGGAAAGATACGTATGGTGTGTTGTGTGAACAGCAATAAAAACACTTAACCAAGGTAATTTAACCATTTGAAGTAATGTTAATATTTTTATTAAACGGAGAGGAAAACTAAAGCCGAGGAAATTACGTGAGTACATCTTACAAATAGTAGGACCTGCACTGGAATCCATATCCACGCACTTGGCAGTGACTCGGTATCAAATCTTCCTCATTTTAACTTTCACTAAAAATTGCCAATGCAATGAACTCAATCATTTCTTAACAGTGAGAATAAATTTTTTCCTCCTAAACTTCTCTTCCATAAGTTTTCTCATCTTGACAGTATGCTCCGGGTTGGAAAATCTCACTCAAGAAAATGTGATAGTCTGACCATCTAACAAGGTTAGCTTTCCTCTGTATTCTGTCAGCATATGAAATTCTCTAAATATTTGCCTCTGGAAATCGCAGGCTTGGGACTGAACATCAGAAGTGGCTTTGTGTTGAACTCTGACTTGTGAGGACCCAGACCCTTGACTGTGAGGGTCTCAGCTAAATTTTGAGACATAGGTTATACCAGAGGTTAGAGTCTTTTAGGAGAAAATCCTTCACTTTGGAAAACAGACCCAAATAAGGGGACTTTAGTCAGTTGGTATAATCAGAATTTTCTTGGCCATGAATTTGAGTGTGATAGGTGGGCGAAAGTAAAGACATGGCTCCCACAAAATGGTTACCTAGGAAGTGTGTGACAAGGATTCCAAATAAAGGTCCAGAAAATATATGAGTCCCTTGGAGCTAGAATGTATCTCAAGCTACAGTATCAAGAATAGAAAAGGGGCGTCTGGGTGGTTCAGTCAGTTAAGGTCCGACTTTGGCTCAGGTCATGATCTTGTGGGTTCAAGCCCCATGTTGGGCTCTGTGCTGACATATCAGATTCAGATTCAGATTCAGATTCTGTGTCTCCCTCTCTCTCTACCCCTCCCCTGCTCATGCTCTGTCTCTCTAGCAAAAATAAAATAAACATTTAAAAAAATATATACATATACATAATATATATGAATATATTTTTATATGTATACATATATGTATATATATGTGTATATATGTATATATACATGCGTGTTTATATATGTTTAGAGCCCTGAGGCTCTAAAAGGCCAAATACATATATGTTTAGAGCCCTGATGCTAAAAGGCCAAATATGTATATATACATATATGTTTATATGTTTACATATATGTATATGTATGCATATATGTGTATATATATACATATATATGTGTATGTTTATGTATATATATTTGAGGGGCACAAACTCTTTATCAGATAAATGTGTTGCAGATATTTTCTCCCAATCTGTGGCTTGTCTTTTCATTCTCTTAAAAGTGTCTTTGTAAAGCAGGGGTTTCTGATTTTAATGAAGTCCAAATTATCAATTTTTCTTTCTTAGATCATGCTGGTAGCAGTTGTATAAATGAGCCTGAGATAGTCCCCGCTGGCTTAAAATGGCCCCAGATTATTACTATTTTGCATCAGGCTGAGACCCTCAGCCCAAAGCTGTGGGCACAAAACACGAACTCTTACACATCCAATTGGTTAAATACAATCTAAATAAACATTCTTAGTCATTTAGAACTCACCTATCTTGCACACCTATGAAACTGCATCTAACATCTGCTAGCCATAAATAAGACAAACCCTGAGGCTCTTAAAGGCCAAACACTGCTGCTGGCCTTCAAAGATCTCTGACCCAGACAGACTCCTCACCTTACTGCTGAGCAGCATTACGCAGACACATAGTCCTCTCTCTGAAGTCCCTTCCCTCTCACCCCCCACCTCCCTGCCCCCGAGATCCTCTGCCTCATTCCTTTTCTGGGTGAAGCCCTGTGCCACTGGCTCTGGAAAGTCCCTTGTCAGGAAGGACTTCCTCTCTCATGCAGGCCTTTCTGATAAATGGCTTTTTTTGGTGTCACTGCTTCTCCTGGCCCCGTCTCTTCCTTGATTATCCCCAAAGCCTCACAAATTCACTACATTTATCCAAAAACCCATTGCCAAGCCCAAAGTCACCTAGCTTACCTCTTGCATTATCTTGTAGAAGTTTACAGGTTTGTATTTAAAAGTTACGTCTATGATCCATTTAGTGTTAATTTTTATGGAAAGTGTAGGTAAAGTCTATGTCTACACTAATGGTTTTGTATGTGGATGTCCAGTTGCTCTGCCACTCTTCGTTGGAAACGCTGCCTTTTCTCCATCAGATCATGTTTACTCCTTTGTCAAAGATCAGTTGACTATCTTCATGTGGGTTTATTTCTTTATTCTGATCCACTGGTCTACTTGCCTCTTCTTGCACCAACAACACACTGTTCTGATTATTGTAGCTTCATACAAGTCTTGAAGTCAAGCAGTGTCAGCCCTGTGACTTTATTCTCCTTTAGGATTCTGTTGGCTCTTCTGGGTCTTCGGTCCCTCCAGGCAACTTTGCATTCAGTCAGTCTATCATCTACAAAATACCTTGCTGGGATCACAATATGCTTTACAGCAACATCTCTTGTAATGTGCTTGCCCAAGCCATCAATACTCTAGTGAGGTGCCATCATTTTCCAGTACTTCTCTTGAGTTTCCCTATTGTCTCCTCTTTTGTAATATTAACAGCTCTCTTTTCTATTCCTTTGTATCAGCTAGCCCTTCCAGAGCAATACGAAATACAAATTGCATTGTAGGCATCCTTACCTTCTCTGTTTGATTGTAATGTGTTCATTATTTCACTTGTAAGTTTAGTGTTGCTGTTAGTTTTGGACCTTTTATCCTGCTTTGTCAATTCCTTTCCATGCTTTCATGAAAGGGTCTCTTGCTTTTTATCAAGTTCTGTTTGTGCATCTCTCAAAATGACAGTTTGATATATGTTGTCATGTTAATATAATCAGATGTGTCAAGTTTCCTTTCAATCTTGAATTCTCCTTGAATTCCTAGTCTACGCTTTTCTTGTATTAATCTGGAGAGTTCTTTATTTTAGTATACCCACCATGTTTAATTTAATATTTTTGCACTTCCTTTCATAAGTGTGATGAATGTAATTTAAAAAATAATGTTTGCCTTTCTGTATACTCTCAAGCATTTTAAATGACATAAGAACGATCTCTTCCTTGATGGTTTGAAAAATGTTGTCTACAAAACAGTCTGCAATTGACGCTTTTGTAGGGAGTCATCCTTTAATAAAACTCTTCCAATTTACTCTCTGATGAATGTCTATTCAAGATTTTAAAGCATGCATTTGTATTAAATTTGGGGCATTTGTATATTCTCAGAAGACCTCTCATTTCCATTGTATTTTCAAATATTTAAATAAGGAGTTTTACAGTGAGTTATCTCACAGTTTAGAAAATCTGGTTTTATATGTCCTTACCTTGCTATTTTATTTTTAACATTTTTTAAATGTTTGTTTATTTTGAGAGAGAGAAAGAGTGCTTGAATGCACATGGAAGTTGGGGAGAGGCAGAGAGAGGGAGAGAGAGAATCCCAAGCAAGCTCCATGCTGTCAGCACAGAGCCCTACACGGGGCTTGATCCCACCAACCATGAGATCATGACCTGAGCTGAAGTCCAGAGTCAGATGCTTAACCAACTGAACCATCCAGGCACCCCACTATTTTATTTTTTAATATTTAATTTATATTTTATTGAGGTATAGTTGACATAGAATGTTATATTGATTTAAGGTGTACATCGTAGTGATTTGACAATTTGGTATGTTACATAATGGCCCTCATACAAAGTTATTACAATATTACTGTATATTCTTTATATGTAATTTTTCATCCCTATGACTTCTTTATTCTGCCTACTCTTTCTATTGGTATGTCCATTACTGTCTCTTTAGTTGATGAAATTACTCAAGAACAAGATTTTTATACCCATGTTACATAAAGTCAATTTTACTAGATTTTCTCTTTAAGTTCATTATTATTAGTCTTTCTGCTTAGCTAGGTTTTTATTTCATTTATTTAGATAGCTTAAGTTGAATGTCTAGTTCACCCACCTTCATCAGCTCATGTTTAATAAGAAAAGCACCCAAAACTATAAAGTCTTTTCTGATACATTTATTAACAGCATTTAATTTTCTATATGTTTTCATTATGACTGATTTCTTTTTCAAAATACATAAGAAAGTGTACCCTTTGTAGAAAAATGAGAAGAGGAAAAAACAAATCACCCATCATTTCACTAAATATGACATCTGTTATTTAGTTTTGACAACACATTTTGTTAAAATGCCTGAATATCAAAACCCATAATTAACAGGGTTAAGAGAGCAAAGTGAAAGAAAGTGATGGCAATATACATATGGAAGTTGAATAGTTTTGGTATTAAATCAGCTCTTTAAAGTCAACTCTTGTAAAGCTTTTTAAAAAATGTTTTATTTATTTATTTTGAGAGAGAGAAAGAGAGAGAGAGAGAGAGACGAGGGGCGCAGAAAGAGAGGGAGACACAGAATCCAAAGCAGGCTCCACACTGTCAGTGCAGAGTCTGATGCTGGGCTCAATCTCATGAACTATGAGATCATAACCTGAGCTAAAATCAAGAGTCAGATGTGTAACTGACTGAGCCACCCAGGTGCCCCGGCTCTTGTAAAGATTTAAGTGGAAAAATAGGCAGAGTGTCTAATCAGGCATTTCAAAAAAGGAAAGGTATGTTGGTGTAAAATACATTTAAAAAATTAATTTTATCTGGTAAAACAGTGTAAATTAAAGCCACAGTGACTTTTTTTTTTTTTTTTTTTTTTTTTGCTTATAGGTTAGCAAATATTTTTTTCCATTAGTTATAATCTCCAAAGTTAACAAAGTGGTGGGGAGATTGGCTCCTCATCAACTTTCAGTACACACTGAAAATCAATCTTAAAAGCTTTAAAAATTGCTATATTCTAGGAAAATCACTGCCAATGTACCAAAGATTTAGTTTCAAATGTTGATGGTGGCTAAAAATCATGAACAACCTAAATGCTAACCAATGAGGGTTGGCTGATTTAATGATGGTAGAGTAATCGAAAGGATTGGATGGATTACAAATGACACTGCAGGAAATACTCCTGAAAAGGGAAGGATTGTCATAATATACTGCTATGCCCAAACATATATTTGTTGCATGATTTCACTTTGGAAATATAAAGATGTGACTTATTTGAAAATGCTTATGCACAAATATATTATGGGTAATTTTTCTCATTTTCTTTCTCTACTCTCTCTTCTTTTGCTTCCTGTAAAATTTAGGCAATAACAAAATGTAGGATATATAAAAATTGGCTGTGATATTTTCAGAAAAGTATTTTCATAAATATTCCAGGCTTTCTGTTGCTGTTGTTATTAAAAGACTTTCTTTTTTTTTTCTTTTTTGGTTCACAGCAAAATTAAAAGGAATGTACAGAGAATTCACATATATCCACCCCCTGCCCCACACACAGTCTCCTCCATTACCAATGTCTCCCACCAAACTGGTACATTTGTTACAACTGATGAAACTTACTGTAGTCTTTTTCACATAACATCATTTGTTGTACTTTCATATTTGGCAATTAGAAAGTCACTGTGTTCATTTCTACATTTCAGAAGAAGGGTGAGAAGAGACTCTGTTGGAACAGAGCAGAGCCCTGGACATACAAGGGTATACAGACTCAAGAGTGGACAGGTGTTTGAAACATTTAATAATGAAAGGTAAGGAAGGTAAGGATGTAATGATAGAATCATTGGTGGAGAGGAGTCCTTGAAGGCAAAAGGAATACCCATTTGTTGCCGAATACAATTCTTGGCTCATTAAGTGTTGAAATGGTTTAATGTATTACATAAGATTTATTTATTTATTTATTTTTAAATGTTTTATTTATTTCTAGGAGAGAGAGAGACAGCGTGAGTAGGGGAGGGTCAGAGAGAGAGGGAGTCACAGACTAAAACAGGATTAAAGCTCTGAGCTGGCAGTCAGCACAGAGCCCGACACGAGGCTCGAACCCACGAACTGCAAGATCATGACCTAAGCAAAAGTCAGACGCTTAACCGACTAAGCCACCCAGGCACCACTCATAAGACTTAAATGTCTTTCAAGAGGTATAGCTAGTTGAAGGCAGACATTTTCCTTATATCCTCTCAGAATACATACCAAGTTTGCCTTTTTTAATGAGTAATTTTATTTTTAATTGAATATTTCTTTTATTTATTTATTTAAAAAATTTTTTAAATTTAAATTCAAGTTAGTTAACATACAGTGTAGTCTTGACTTCCAGAGTAGAACCCAGTGATTCACCTATTACATATTACAGCCAGTGCTCATCCCAACAAGTGCCCTCCTTAATGTCCATCACCCATTTAGCCCAGTCCCCCACCTTTCTAACCTCCAGTAACCTTCAGTTTGTTCTCTATTTAAGAGTCTCTTGTGGTTTACTTCTCTCTCTATTTTTATCTTATGTTTCCTTCCCATCCCCTATGTTCATCTGTTGAGTTTCCCAAACCCAACATAGGAGTGAAATCCTATGTCTCTCTCTGTCTGACTTATTCTTAATATAATTGGAGACTCACTTGAAATTTAAGAAATAATACAGAGATCCACAGACACCTTACTGAGTTTCCCCCAGTGGTAATATTAGCAAAACAATAGTATAATATCACAACCAGGATACTGACTTCTACATAATTTTCTGGTCTTATTCAGATTACCCCAGTTTTACTTGTACTCATTTGTGCATGTGTGTACGTTCTATACAATTTTTCATTCATGTAGGTTTGTGTACCCATTACCGCAGTTCAAATACTAAACCATCACCATGAAGACCCCTCATGTCGCTTTTATAGCAAAACCACTTCCTTCCTGAGTATGCTCACAGTTCCATGTACCAAAAAACCACTCACCAGTTTTTCCATTTCCAAAATCTTGTCATTTCAAAAATGTTACAAAAGTGGAACCACACAATATGTAACCTTTTTTGATTGGCTTTCCCATCCCTTCAACATAAATCACTGCCAATTTCTAAATTGTGTTGTGAGTATCAATAGTTCATCCTTTTAATTGCTGAGTAGTATTCGTTCCATGGCACGGATGTATCCCAGTTTACTGTTTACCTGTAAAAAAAAAAAAAAAAAAAAACCAACATCTAGGCGGATTCCGGTTTCAGGCCATTATGAATAAACTTCTATGAATATTCACGTACAGGTTATTGGGTAAACATAATTTTCTATTTCTCTGGGATAAATGCCCAAGATTGCCAACTCTGGGTTATATGGTAATTGCACATTTAGTCTTGTATGAAACTACCAAACTGTTTTTCAGAGTGACTGAAGAATTTTACATTTCCACCAACAATATGTGAGTGATCCAGCTTCTTCATATTCTTGTCAGCTTCTGGTGTTGTCACTATTTCCTATTTTAGCCGTTCTGATAGGTATGTGATATTTAACTCAGTCTTAATTTGCATTTCCCTGATGCCTAGTGATGCTGGATATCTTTTCATTTGTATATCCTTTTTAGTGTTCATAAGTTTTGCCATTTTCTTTCTTTCTTTTTTTTTTTTTACAATT